>NW_019957525.1:448237-448666 GCF_002910315.2 Salvelinus sp. IW2-2015 | reverse complement strand
TCACACAGTGTCAGTATGGAGTTGTTCTGAGCTCTGTTCAGCCAGTTGACTGCCAGCTTGGTGGTGGTGGCCCACATAACCATTGTGATGTAATATTCCATTCTACACAAAAATAACACAATGGAATGAGTTACAAGTTTAGGTAAATTCATTTCCTATTGTTTCAAAATTGCCATGGTTAATGCAGTATACATTATGATGCAAGGTTATTCCATGATGAATATGGCCCGTAGTCCAAATTTGGCCAGCAGATGATTTTATATGCCCCCCCCAAGTAAAAAAAAAATTGTTTTTACAGTCATTATCACACACAACACACAGTACCAGTCAAAAGTTTGGACACACCTACTCATTCAAGGTTTTTTATATTTTCTACTATTTTCTACATGCAGAATAATAGTGACGAATCAAACTATAAAATAAATTATG
>NW_019957525.1:420279-441558 GCF_002910315.2 Salvelinus sp. IW2-2015 | reverse complement strand
TTATTTGAGCTGTTCTTGCCATAATACGGACTTGGTCTTTTACCAAATAGGGCTATCTTCTGTATACACTTCTACCTTGTCACAACACAACTAATTTACTCAAACACATTAAGAAGGGAAGAAAATCACAAATGATCTTTTAACAAGGTACACCTGTTAATTGAAATGCATTCCAGGTGACTACCTCATGAAGCTGGATGAGAGAATGCCAAGAGTGTGCAAAGGTGGCTACTTTTAAGAATCTCAAATATAAAATATATTTTGATTAGTTTAACACTTTTTGGGTTACTACATGATTCCATATGTGTTATTTCATAGTTTTGATGTCGTCACTATTATTCTACGATGTCGAAAATAGTCAAAAATATAGAAAAACCCTTGAATGAGTAGGTGTGTCCAAACTTTTGACTGGTACTGTGTATATATAGTTGGACATAAAAGACTGTAAAAACACCAGGAAATCATCTCCAAGTGATTTTAATTTTGGAAATCTGTTCCAAAGTATTCCCACGCACAATAGAGAGATACTGTATATGTGATCGTATACAAATGTAAGCAAGGTTTGAAATGATTATGTTTTAGTCAAATGTTATTTCTGTGCTTCTTGCGGTCAATTTGRAGTCTACAAATGATTTGTAATTTTGTTCCGGCTCCTGACCATAAAGACAATAATTGTCCCGCGGCTGAATCTAGTTGATGATCCCTGTCCTATGGGATAATAAAGATTATCTTGAACCGTGTAACTGTCATTCAGTCAGTAAGACACTCACCCTATCCTGGGGTCGTCTGGTTTCTTCATCTCCACCGTGTGAAGGGGGCCGTTCAAACTCACCACAGACAGGTGTACTACAGGGTTCTCCTCCCCAGCCTGCAGGGGAAGAGACAGGTTACGCCAGAAATCATATAATTCAGTGGGATATATGGTATCTATATGGATCCTTTTTGTCTGTGTGAAGTCAACTGTCAGATCCACACAACTCTGTAGAAGAGTTGATCCCTTTTCTGTTCCGACCTGGGTTTGAACCAGAGACGATCTGCACAACAACAATTGGTACTCATTCAATACCACTCACCCAAACACGTCAGGGCATTGTAGGGCAAAGAGGACAGAGAATATAGACTAGAGGCTGTCTCTGGGATTTACCTTGGGGTAATGGTACTCCAGCCCAATTGGATACGGGGCGCCAGTGAAAATAGGGACCTCCATCTTGGGCACCAGGGTGTCGTTGATGGTGGCGTAGGCCAGTCTGAGACCATCTGGAGACCACCAATGGGCTATGTGGGTCTGAAGGATCTCCTCTGAAACAACAAACCCCATAAACAATGAACTACTGTATCACACTGTATAAAAGATATGGTGATAAACAACGTCCATTCATCTTCAAGGCAGGCTTTAAGGCTATACGGTTACAAGATAGTTATAAGATTAATAATAAAGCTAATAGTCTGTTGTTTACTGATACGATGTACACTGAACAAAATGTAAATGCAACATGCAACCATTTCAAAGATTTTAGTTACAGTTCATATAAYGAAATCAGTCAATTGAAATGGATTCATTAGGCCATAATCTATGGATTTCACATGACTGGGAATACAAATTTTGCATCCGTTGGTCACAGATACCTGTGAAAAAGGTAGGGGTGTGGATCAGAAAACCGGTCAGTATCTGGTGTGACCACCATTCACKTCATGCAGCGCGACACATKTCCTAACATAGAGTTGATCAGGCTGTTGATTYTGGCCTGTGGAATGTCGTCCCACTCCTCTTCAATGGCTGTGCAAAGTTGCTGGATATTGGCGGGAACTGGAACACGCTGTCGTACACGTCAACCCAGAGCATCCCAAACGTGCTGAATGGGTGACATGTCTGTTGAGTATGCAGACCATGGAAGAACTTGGACATTTTCTGATTCCAGGAATTGTGTACAGATCCTTGCGACATGGGGCCGTGCATTGGGCCTCAGGTTCTCATCACTGTATCTCTGTGCATTCAGATTGCCATCGTTGGTCCCCCCCTAAAATGCAATTGTGTTTGTTGTCCGTAGCTTATGCCTGCCCATACCATAACCACACCACCACGGTGCACTCTGTTCACATCAGCAAACCACTTGCCCACACAACGCCATCTCCCGGTACAGTTGAAACCGGACTCATCGGTGAAGAGCACACTTCCCCAGCGTGACAGTGGCCATCAAAGGTGAGCATTTTCCCACTGAATTCGGTTACGACGTCAAACTGCAGTCAGGTCAAGACCCTGGTGAGGACAGTTTAGATAAATATGTTTTTGTGTGTATGGAACATTTCTGGGATCTTTTTATTTCACCTCATGAAACATGGGAACAACCTTACATGTTGCATTATAATTTTTGTTCAGTGTATACAGTTGAAGTCGGAAGTTTACATACACTTAGGTTGGAGTCATTAAACTCATCTTCAACCACTCCACAAATTCTTGTTATCAAACTATATTCTGCAAGTCGGTTAGGACATCTACTTTGTGCATGACACAAGTCATTTTTCCAACAATTGTTTACAGACGGATTATCTTGCAAGCTGAAGAACACCATTTCAACGTGAAGCACAGGGGTGGCAGCATCATGTTGTGGGGGTGCTTTGCAGCAGGAGGGACTGGTGCACTTCATAAAATAGATGACATCATGTGGAAGGAAATGTAGTGGAAATATTAAGCAACATCTCAAGACATCAGTCAGGAAGTTAAAGCTTGGTAACAAATGGGTCTTCCAAATGGACAATGACCCAAGCATACTTCCAAAGTTGTAGCAAAATGGCTTAAGGACAATAAAGTCAAGGTATTGGAGTCCATCACAAAGCCCTGACCTCAATCCTATAGAACATTTGTGGCAGAACTGAAAAAGCGTGTGCGAGCAAGGAGGCCTACAAACCTGACTCAGTTACACCAGCTCTGTCAGGAGAATGGTCAAAATTCACCCAACCTATTGTGGGAAGCTTGTGGAAGGCTACCCAAAACGTTTGACCCAAGTTAAACAATTTAAAGGCAATGTTACCAAATACTAATTGAGTGTATGTAAACTTCTGACCCACTGGAAATGTGATGAAAGAAATAAAAGCTGAAATAAATAATTCTCTCTACTATTATTCTGACATTTCAAATTCTTAAAATAAAGTGGTGATCCTAACTGACCTAAGACAGGGAATTTTTACTAGGATTAAATATCAGGAATTGTGAAAAACTGAGTTTAAATGTATTTGGCTAATGTGTATGTACATTTCCGTCTTCAACTGTATGTCATCATATCCCAAAGTCACTTCATWAGCTGTGTGTGCTGATAAAGGATATTTCCACCACACAACACAGTAAACAGATGCCGATGGAGCAGATGCCGATGGATGCCTGTCTCTGATTTATGGCACCCATTTACTGTACTGTCACTGGAGTAGAGGTCCATTACTCATAGCTATTGATGAAATATGTTGCAGGCTTACGGACAGAGATACAGAGGGAGGTAGAATATCAGATTATGTTCTGGGTCAATTTATTTCTTTATCATCCATCAGGTGTGGAGAGTGCATGTCAAAAGGTCATTTGAAAACAGAGGTAAAGAAAAGGACAAGATAAGTAATTAAATGAATGGAGTTATATGCTCAGTCAAATATAWTCCACAAAAGCCCACCAGGTGGAAGCATAGGCCTTCCAGGAAAGCTTCCTATCAACGGAATGGTACAAACAGCAGCCTTTCCCTGAGACAAACACAATATGACTCAACTTCAGTTGACAGAGGATGAGGATGTTCTATGAAGGACGATGAAGACCAGCATACAGAGATTGTGTGGGAGAGCGGTGTACGATGATTTGACAAACATGTTCACTCGTCGTTCCCCTCTCTAGGGATGAGATATGGATAATTAAATAACTGATTGAATGCTCTCAAGGACATTGTTCAACACAATATTCAGTACAGTATGACAGCATACATCCAACATAATCTATTGATGCATAGCAAAATACCATCTGTATGAGGAAGCAGGGTATAGGTGATCTGAAAGAGCTGTGCTCTCTGCTGACCCACTGATAATCAATGGGAGGAAATATTGCTGAKACTGGCCTGGCATTTCAGAGCTTGGGTGAAGGAGTTCTGAGTTCAGTGGGTCTGGTTACTTACTGTATTATATCAGTGGTGACAGCATGAGGACCATAACCCAGATCTCCACAGCCCTCAGGGAGAGACAGATGGTCTACTAGAAAAATGTCTATATGTTTTCTTCCACTTTGAAAATGTGGAGCACCAAAAAATACAATTTATTTAATTGAAATACAGCCTATATTGGGCCTATATGAATTCTAGCTACTTTTGAAGCACATTTTGTGCCCTAGAAACGAATAAGTAAACTGTAAAGACATTAGTTTATTATAAAAGCTAAAGTATTATATGAATACCTGTCATTGTGTGTGTAGGCACTGTATATACTGAATGTGAAAATACGGTATTATGCTTACTATGCACAGTAGCCTAATGCCCATCAAAGGAAGTGTTGCTCCTGCGCTGTCAGTTTTGTGTGACACTCTCTCTGCTCTGACACTCTCTCTCTGCTCTGACACTCTCTCTCTGCTCTGACACTCTCTCTCTCTCTGCTCTGACACTCTCTCTCTCTCTCTGCTCTGGCACTCTCTCTCTCTCTCTGCTCTGACACTCTCTCTCTGCTCTGACACTCTCTCTGCTCTGCATGACAATCACTCCTGTCCTGCATGGTTGGAAGATAAACCTGTCTCATTACTATACTACACCACACTCACACCAATCATTCTGCTCTGGTAAGACAGGGAGAGGGACACACTCACACACACACCAGTCTGATGATGTTGCTCTGAGATTTTATTTTACTTTATTTATTTAACCTTTATTTTAGCAGGGAGTCCCATTGAGGCCAATGCCTCTTTGTCAAGGTAGCCCTGCATGAACACAATTTATAAAATGTACAACATTCAAAGATAAATCAGGTTCTGCAGTTCAAGAGTCACTGCATAACACTAGTGGCATACAAATATTATGCAACGACACTACATGCATAAAAAAGTATGTGMACACCTGCTCGTCGAACATCTCATTCCAAAATCATGGGCATTAATATGGAGTTGGTCCCCCCTTTGCTGATATAACAGCTTCCACTCTTCTGGGAAGGCTTTCCACTAGATGTTGGAACATTGCTGCAGGGACTTGCCTCCATTCAGCAACAAGAACATTAGTGAGGTCAGGCAGTTCGACACTGCTGTTGGGCGATTAGGCCTGGCTCGCAGTCGGCATTCCATTTCATCCCAAAGGTGTTCGATGGGGTTGAGGTTGGCTCTGTGCAGGCCAGTCAAGTCTTCCACACCGATCGACAAACCATTTCTGTATGGACCTCGCTTTGTGCACGGTTGCATTGTCATGCTGAAACAGGAAAGGGCCTTCCCCAAACTGTTGCCACAAAGCTGGAAGCACAGAATCGTCTAGAATGTCATTGTATGCTGTAGTGTTAAGATGTCCCTTCACTGGAACTAAGGGGCCTAGCCCAAACCATGAACCAGACCATTATTCCTCCTGCACCAAACTTTACAGTTGGCCCTATGCATTGGGGCAGTCCGTCAGACTGCCAGATGGTGAAATGTGATTCATCACTGTTTCTGCTGCTCCAGAGTCCACTGGCGGCCAGCTTTAAACCACTCCAACCGACGCTTGGCATTGTGCATGGTGATCTTAGGCCATGGAAAGCCATTTCATGAAGCTCCCGACAAACAGTTATTGTGCTGACATTGTTTCCAGAGGCAGTTTGCAACACTCACTACTAGAGGTCGACCGATTAATCGGAATGGCCGATTTCAAGTTTTCATAACAATCAGAAATCGGTATTTTTTTTGATTTTTTAATATTTTAAATTACACCTTTATTTAATCTTTATTTAACTAGGCAAGTCAGTTAAGAACACATTCTTATTTTCAATGACGAACGAGGCAGAACGACAGATTTTTAACCTTGTCAGCTCGGGGGACCCAATCTTGCAACCTTACAGTTAACTAGTCCAARGCTCTAACACCTCATTACATTGCACTCCACGAGGAGCCGGCCTGTTACGCGAATGCAGTAAGCTAAGGTAAATTGCTAGCTAGCATTAAACTTATCTTATYAAAAACAATCAATCAATGACTGTCATTGCTCCAATGTGTACTTAACCATAAACATCAATGCCTTTCTTAAAATCAATACACAAGTATATATTTTTAAACCTGCATATTTAGCTAAAAGAAATCCAGGTTAAGAGGCAATATTAACCAGGTGAAATTGTGTCATTTCTCTTGCGTTCATTGCACGCAGAGTCAGGGTATATGCAACAGTTTGGGCCGCCTGGCTCTTTTGCGAACTAATTTGCCAGAATTTTACGTAATTATGACATAACATTGAAGGTTGTGCAATGTAACAGGAATATTTAGACTCATGGATGCCACCCGTTAGATAAAATACGGAACGGAATAAACGTTTTGTTTTCGAGGTGATAGTTTCCGGATTAGTCAAAGGTATATGGTTAAGAGAAATAGCCTACGCGTTACAATTCTGTAATAACTTGCGGCGGAACTTGAAAGGGGTTCCTTCGTTATTTTACCGTTCATGTCTTCCATAGAGAATGTCTTGATCTACTTCAAATAAGGTCTGTGTTCGTGCAGGCTTAAACCGCCTCGACGTTTTGATACCCGTGTAAATCTCACTAGGATAAGGTAACGTTTGTCAACAACAAAAACGTTTGTCAAAAACATTATCTTCGCTTATATTTAGCCAATATTGATCAGAGTTACCTTGTCCTATGGATATCTACACAGTTATAAAATTGGCAAGGTGTGTAAGCCTACACGAAACACAGACCTTATTTTAAGTTAATCTAAAAATATCCTATGGAATAAATGAAGGAACCGCAGATTTCAGATTTTGCTAGGTGTCAGATTTTGCTAGGTGTCATGGGAATTATGACTCGCACTTTGGTCGTCAATTCTTACATGCCCATTATAAATAGGACTTCCTGCATATAGAAATAACAGTTTTTGTTTTCAACATTCATCACAGGTAACTTACTCTATTTTTATTCAAACAGTTGAGAGTATTTGTCTCCTAAGCAGACTCTTCAGTATCATTGTCACTTCAGAGCTGTGTGTGTGTGTATTTCTGTATTATATTAAGTTAAAATAAGTGTTCATTGTTCATTCAGTATTGTTGCAAATTGTCATTATTTAACAAAAATGTGTGTTGTGTATGATATACAGTGGGGAGAAACAAGTATTTGATACACTGCGATTTTGAAGGTTTTCCTACTACAAAGCATGTAGAGGTCTGTAATTTTTTCACTAGGTACAATTCACCGTGAGAGACGGAATCTAAAACAAAAAATCCAGAAAATCCATTGTTATGATTTTTAAGTAATAATTTTCATTTATTGCACTGAACAAAGTATTTGATACATCAGAAAAGCAGAACTAAATATTTGCTACAGAAACTTTTGTTTGCAATTACAGAGATCATACGTTTCCTGTACGTTCTTGACCAGGTTTGCAACCACTGCCAGCAGGGATTTGGCCCACTCCTCATGCAGACCTTTCTCCAGATCTTCAGGTTTCGGGGCTGTCGCGGCGCAATACAGATTTTCAGCTCCCTCCAAAGATTTCTATTGGGTTCAGGTCTGGAGAATGGCTAGGCCACTCCAGGACCTTGAGATGCTTCTTAAGGAGCCACATCCTTAGTTGCCCTGGCTGTGTGTTTCGGGGTCGTTGTCATGCTGGAAGACCCAGCCACACCCATCTTCAATGCTCTTATTGAGGGAGAGGAGGTTTGTTGGCCAAGAATCGCGATACATGGCCCTATCCATCCTCCCCTCCAATACGGTGCAGTCGTCCTGTCCCCTTTGCAGAAAAGCATCCCCAAAAGAATGATGTTTCCACCTCCATGCTTCACGGTTGGGATGGTGTTCTTGGGGTTGTACTCATCTTCTTCTTCCTCCAAACACGGCGAGTGGAGTTTAGACCAAAAAGCTCTATTTTTGTCTCATCAGACCACAATGACCTTCTCCATTCCTCCTCTGGATCAATCCAGATGGTCATTGGCAAAACTTCAGACGGGCCTGGACCATGTGCTGGCTTGAGCAAGGAGACCTTGCTGTGCGCTGCAGGATTTAATCCATGATGGCGTAGTGTATTCTAAGGGTTTTCTTTGAGACTGTGGTCCCAGCTCCTCAGGTTATTGACCAGGTCCTGCCGTGTAGTTCTGGCTGATCCCTCACCTTCCTCATGATCATATGATGCCCCCCACGAGGGTGAGATCTTTAATGGAGCCCACAGACCCGAGGGTGATTGACCGTCATCTTGAACTTCTTCATTTTCTAAATAATTGCGCAACAGTTGTTCCTTCTCCACCAAGCTGCTTGCCTTTGTCCTGCAGCCCATCCCAGCCTTGTGGCAGGTCTACAATTTATCCCTGATTGTCCTTAACACAGCTATCTGGTCTTGGCCATTGTGGAGAGGTTGGAGTCTGTTTGATTGAGTGTGTGGAGAGGTGTCTTATTATACAAGGTAACGAGTTCAAACAGGTGCAGTTAATACAGGTAATGAGTGGAGAAGAGGAGGGCTTCTTAAAGAAAAACTAACAGGTTCTGTGAGAGCTGGAATTCTTACTGGTGTGGTAGGTGATCAAATACTTATGTCAATGCATAAATGCAAATGAATTACTTAAAATCATACAATGTGATTTTCTGGAATTTTGTTTTATATTCCGACTCTCACAGTGTAAAGTGTACCAATGATAAAAATTAACAGACTCTACATGCTTTGGAAGTAGGAAAACTGCTAATCGGCACGTGTATCAAAATACTTGTTCCTCCCACTGTAATATAAAACATTTTTTTTTTTTTTTTTATAAATCGGTATCTGCTTTTTTTGTCCTCCAATAATCGGTATCGGCGTTGAAAAATCATAATCGGTCGACGTCTAACTCACTATTGAGTTACAACCAAGGACTGACATACACCTTAGTCAAATACATTTAAACTTTTTTCAAATTCTAACATTAATCCAGTACAAATTCCTGTTTTAGGTCAGTTAGGATCACCACTTTATTTTAAGATGTGAAATGTCAGAATAATAGTAGAGAGAATGATTTATTTCAAGCTTTCATTTCTTTCATCACATTCCCAGTGGGTCAGAAGTTTACATACGCTCAAATTAGTATTTGGTAGCATTGCTTTAAAATTGTTTAACTTGGGTCAAACGTTTTGGGTAGCCTTCCACAAGCTTCCCACAAATAAATTGGGTGAATTTTGGCCCATTCTCCTGAAAAGCTGGTGTAACTGAGTCAGGTTTGTAGGCCTCCAGGTTTTGTAGGCCTCTTTGCTCGCACAAGCTTTTCAGTTCTGGCCCATAAAATGTCTATGGGATTGAGGTCAGGGCTTTGTGAAGACCACTCCAATACCTTGACTTTGTTGTCCTTAAGCATTTTCCACACATTTTGAAGTATGCTTGGGGTCATTGTCCATTTTGGAAACCAATTTGCAACCAAGCTTTAACTTCTTGACTGATGTCTTGAGATGTTGCTTCATATTTCCACAATTTTCCATCCTCATGATGCCATCTATTTTGAAGTGCACCAGTCCCTCCTGCAGCAAAGCACCCCACAACATGATGCTGCCAACCCCGTGTTTCACGGTTGGGATGGGTGTTCTTCGGCTTGCAAGCCTCCCCCTTTCTCCTCCAAACATAACGAAGGTCATTATGACCAACAGTTCTATTTTGTTTCATCAGACCAGAGGACATTTCTCCAAAAAGTACAATCTTTGTCCCCATGTGCAGTTGAAAACCATAGTCTGGCTTTTTTAATGGTGGTTTTGGAGCAGTGGCTTCTTCCTTGCGAGCGGCCCTTCAGGTTATGTCGATGTAGGACTCGTTTTACTGTGGATATAGAAACTTGTACCTGTTTCCTCCAGCATCTTCACAAGGTCCTTTGCTGTTGTTTCGGAATGGTTTTTTGCACTTTTCACACCAAAGTTCGTCCATCTTCCTGAGCGTTATTGACGGCTGCATTGTCTTATGGTGTTTATACTTGCGTACTATTGTTTGTACAGATGAACGTGGTGCTCTTCAGGCATTTGGAAAATTTCTCCCAAGGATGAACAATTTTATTTCTGAGGTCTTGGTTGATTTTCTTTTGATTTTCCAATGATGTCAAGCAAAGAGGTACTGAGTTTGAATGTGGGCCTTGAAATACATCCACAGGTACACTCTCCAATTGAACTCAATATTATGGTCAATTAGCCTATCAGAAGCTTCTAAAGCCATGACATAATTTTCTGTAATTTTCCAGGCTGTTTAAAGGCACAGTCAACTTAGTGTATGTATTCTGCCCTTGAGTTGCGTTCCCATGCAAAACTAGACAGATAGCTAACTAAGTCTTCAATAAAACTCCCAAGGCGTGACTTTTCTTGAATGAATATATTGAAAAKGTTTATGTTGTGAAACTGCAAAATACAGAAAATAATATACTTTAGTATTCAATTCACACCGACATACTGTAGCTGTACATTTGAAGTTGCATGAATACAAAGCATGTGCTAAGGTACCATGCATCTGGCATGATGCCAAACCATTTAGCTAATTGGCTAACTCCTTTAATTACTCTAATAATGTACAACCATCTCTGTAGAATAACAAAGCATATTACACTAGAAAAAGTAGCAAAACMACAGTATTGTATATTTTACAATTCGCACTTTGCACGAGCAAAGTAATACAGCTGARGGCATACATAAAAGGCATTGCAAATTGTGTGAGTAAATGCAACCAACCAACATTGACATGTAAGCAACTCTATCAATAACAAGATTATCATCACTAGCTAAATGCTTGAATCAAACTTACAAACAAATATTTTCCGTGGCTGAAGCGTGACAAGAAATAACTACACTGCGTGTAGCGTTGTTTTTAGCTGCTTCTATGCGTGTAGAACGAATTCTCTACTTCCTGTTTGCGTACAGTCTTAAGTACCAGAAAGCTCCACTAGGGGGCGAATAACACRATGGAACACAATGAAAATCTATTTTAACCATTGTAATAAAATAATCTGTTA
Source organism: Salvelinus sp. IW2-2015 (assembly GCF_002910315.2). Taxonomy (NCBI): domain Eukaryota; kingdom Metazoa; phylum Chordata; class Actinopteri; order Salmoniformes; family Salmonidae; genus Salvelinus; species Salvelinus sp. IW2-2015. The sequence goes on along the minus strand of NW_019957525.1, from coordinate 430,444 downwards.
CCTTCTAACAGGATGGCAGCACAGTATGTKAACTTCTGACCCACTGGAATTGTGATACAGTGAATTATAAGTGAAATAATCTGTCTGTAAACAATTGTTGGAAAAATMACTTGTGTCATGCACAAAGTAGATGTCCTAACCGACTTGCCAAAACTATAGTTTGTTAACAAGACATTTATGGAGTGGTTGAAAAACGAGTTTTAATGACTCCAACCTAAATGTATGTAAACTTCCGCTTTCAACTGTATCCTCCAAACACCGGCTTCGAGGGCATTATCACTTTTATACAATGGGTAACCAACATATTAAAATAATGATTTACATATTTTCATTAAAACCGTTATTTTGATTAATTTATTCATACTATTTCATCCTTCCACAAGATATAGTCCCGYCACAAATCTAGGGTRGCTACCCAAGCCGACTGGTRYTTGGTTGTATTGGTTTGGTTGCCAGAGACGCGACCCAGTCGTTTAGTCTTTTTGTTCTGTATCTATGAACGCGACCCAGTCATTCGTTCTAAATGTTCCATTGCCATACTGGCTGGCAACGTTCTTATCCCTTGCTTGCTGTCTAGCCAACTACGGCTAACTTAGTCACATCAAAAAGTGCAGCCAGAATAACAGCAAAGTAGCAGCATTTGCATTTGTTTAAGTTGTTTATTAGTGACATTTATTTGGATTCATCCATAACAATGAGGTAATGATGCATGATTTTGCCTGGCATAGAACATTTGCTCACTCGTCAGGACAAAGAAACCCCTCCATCTGTTCTGTACAATGTTTCAAACAAGGATAAGGAACAATACAATCATAACAAAGATTAGAGACCATTTTGTTTCCATTTTAGTAATTTAGGAGACGCTCTAATCCAGTGCGATTTACAGGAGCAATTAGGGTTAAGTGCCTTGCTCAAGGGTGCATCGACACATTTTCACCTAGTCAGCTCAGGGATTCAAACCAGTGACCTTTTGGTTTCTGGCCCAAAGCTCTTAACTGCTAAGCTACCTGCCGTTTTTAAGATCAGTTTTTCCCTCTCCTCCAAGACAGCAGGCTATCTATGGGTTGTGTTTGTAAATGATTTCCTTTTAAAGACAAACATCTGGTTGCATTTCACTATCTTTGTCCCCAGAGCTCCCCTAGCTTGTCTCTGTGTTTAGGCAGTATTCATTAATTKATGTCTGCATRGCTGCAATCTGCAGCTGGTTGTCATCTACACTACTGTACCTCCATTTGTAATGTGGTATTAAATATTTCCTGCTCAATATTATATGTAAGCTTTCTATAGATCTATCTTCTGTATTCATTTTTTCATACATTTCTTTAACATTTTCCCCCATTTTGATTTGTTTTGTTGGCTGGCTGATGGTTTTAAAACTTTCGATGTAACCCCTTATATAACTTCATTACTGGATGGGATGTGTATTTTTTTATAGTGTTTTGACTGAGTTTCATAACAGCAGGCTTAGGTTTAAGGTGAAGGTAGTACCTCCTCTCTCTGCTAGTCGCTGCAGTTCAACCACAGGGCATTCTTGATCCCAAATCAGTTTTTGAGAGGATTATAAAATCATTATAACACACTTGTATACCCTAAGGTCACTCTATCACTATGTAGGCCCATAGAGTACCACATTATGAGTCATAATACCCATAAAACATAAAGGTCAAACAGGGAAATGGTTCCAATAATTTTTTCACCATTCACCGTGTAAATATCTCGAGGACAAGGTGACTTTTATCATTATATTCGCCTGTATTTACCCCCTAAAAATGAAARGCTAATTAGCTGCTAATGTGGCTATCATAAATAACTACAAATGCCATGATGATCTGGATGAGACTACAGAATCGAGGCAAAATAAGGATCTCTGGATTAACTATCTAATGTTAGCTAAATGTAAAATCTTCAAAAAAAGAAACGTCCCTTTTTCAGGACCRTGTCTTTCAAAGATGATTCATAAATAATCRAAATAACTTCAAAGATCTTCATTGTAAAGGGTTTTAACACTGTTTCCCATGCTTGTTCAATGAACCATAAACAATTAATGAACATGCACCTGTGGAACGGTCGTTAAGACACTAACAGCTTACAGACGGTAGGCAATTAAGGTCACAGTTATGAAAACTTAGGACACTAAAGAGGACTTTCTACTGACGCTGAAACACCAGTTACACCAGGAACGCACAATCCCTCCATCAGTGCTAGACTGTCCGCATAAGGCTGAGAGAGGCTGGACTGGGGGCTTGTAGCCCTTTTGTAAGACAGGTCCTCACCAGACATCACCGGCAACAAAAATCGCCTATGGCACAAACCCACCTCGCTGGACAAGACAGGACTGGCCAAAAAGTGCAGTCACTGACGAGTCGCGGTTTTGTCTCACTGATGGTGATGGTCGGATTCGCGTTTATCGTCAAAGGAATGAGCGTTACACAGAGGCCTGTACTGAGCGGATTGATTTGGAGGTGGAGGGACCGTCAGAGGTCTGGGTCACAGCATCATTGGACTGAGTTGTTGTTGTCATGGCAATCTCCGGCTGTGCATTACAGGGAAGACATCCTCCTCCCTCATGTAGTACCCTTCTGCAGGCTCATCCTGACATGACCCTGCAGCATGACAATGCCACGAGCCATACTGCTTGTTCTGCCATGGCCAGCGAAGAGCCCGGATCTCAATCTCATTGAGCACGTCTGGGACCTGTTGGATCGGAGGGTGAGGGCTAGGGCCATTCCCCCCAGAATGTCCGGCGAACTTGCAGGTGCCTTGGTGGACAGAGTGGGGTAAATCTACAGCAAGAACTGGCAAATCAGGTGCAGTCCATGAGGAGGAGATGCACTGCAGTACTTAATGCAGCTGGTGGCCACACCAGATACTGACTTTTGATTTTGAACCCCCCTTTGTTCAGGGGACACATTATTCAATTTCTGTTAGTCATATGTCTGTGGAACTTGATCAGTTTATGTCTCAGTTGTTGAATCTTGTTATGTTCATACAAATATTTACACATGTTAAGTTTGCTGAAAATAAACGCATTTGACAGTGAGAGGACATTTCTTTTTTTGCTGAGTTTAGTAATGAATACATAGGCTACATTTCTTTAAATGGACAATTGTATGAACTGTCTTGTGCAAYTTTTAAATTGACACAATACCTTTTATCAAAGATATCAGCTAGAGATGARGTGCAGGAGCTTGCAGGGATTTGTAGTTTTGCATGATGTCTCCTTTGATGCTAATTAGCATTTTCGAAAATCTGAGAGTAAATAGAGCTGAATATATTGATAAAAGTCACCTTGTCCGAGAGAGATTTACATCGTTATCAAAACGTCACGCCAGAGTATMCCTACATGACACGCAGCCCTTATTTTAAATGTTTCTAAAATGGGAAAAATTAATGGTGGAAAAACAATTGGAATCGTTTCCCTGTTTGACCGCTAGGTTTTATGGGTATTATGACACCTCCACTGTGTTGCTCTATTGTAGGTGTGTGACAGAGTGCAACTGGTAACTTTTCACTAGACTGGTATACAGTGTATCATGCAGAATTAGCCATTAACTGTCTAATTAATGGTAGCTCATCAGGGCCCCATAAAACATTTTGGCTCTAAAAGTTTATTAATTTCTATATTTTAAACCCATAGCCTCCTAATGATATAATTCATTGTGTAATAGGAATATTACATATCAGTTTTCTTTATAGGGCCAATAGACAGCAACGTACACTACATGGTATGTGGACACCGCTTCAAATTAGTACACCAAGTTATGATGTTAAAATGCCTATTTACTGTGTTCCATCTGACTGCGCAATCCACTGTCTCATCAGCCCTGCCAGGCAATTTATAAACTTGATTTCCACTATAAAAAGCATCTAGACATTATCTCACATGTCTTTTAGACTAACATTAAGTTTTCAATGGCGGAGATTTGTATAAACCTTGCTGTCTGTCTATGACATTTGCAACATTATTTCAATATTTAAATTCGATCTCCAGCTGTCCCATAGTAATGAATGAGTAGGGGTGAGACAAACAGGCAGGCAGCTTCTCAGCCAGTCGAATCATGAATCAGCATCATTTTTATGGATATATACAAAGAACTATCAATAGAAAACAGGTCAAATGAAACGYAGTGCAGCTAGTTTGCTGTCTTTCCAGCTTCAGTTTGACGTGATTGTGTTACAACAGTGTCCTTCCATGCCATGTGTTTCAATACCGCTGCAATACTGGGGTGTAACTAACAGGCGTTCTCTATCCAGCTAGTATTTGTAGTTCTGTATGCAGTAGTGATGCTGTATTTGTAGTTCTCCTACCCTCATACAGCCAGTCACTCAGGCCGTTGAAGATGACTCCCTCCTTCCCTGTGGACACCAGGCGAATGGTRCTGCTCTCCACCGTTGCTCTGTAGTAGATGTTGTTCTCAAAGATAAAGATCTGGYTAAAAAAGGGACATGACGCTGGAGTGAATACAGCATCGTACCATTACATTTCAGAGATTTTGCTTTTGCCTCTTGCCAGGCTTTCAAATGCATTCTTTTCAGCTTGACACGATGGCTGCCTTATAATTACTACAGTAGATAAAACATAATTACTACCTTATAATAATACAACTGTATAACCCTTAATGAATTACTAGATAAAGAAAAAAGACTGACACTCCTTCTGGGCAATTTTCATCACAGTGTGACATTCACTCAGTACTAAAAACATCCATCCATCCTTCAGCCTGGAGACATTTCCACTCACACAAATACACACATCAACCCAATCTGGACTGAGTGACAAACATGCCTTAAAGCATTGAATACAGCAGATATAAAAGGAAGCAGATGTCATTAGAGGTCATATTTCACTCCATCTCCAAATAGAGTAGTAAGCAAAACACCCCTCTGCTTCGAATGAAGGTACTGTAGCCGTCTGAATCACTGAAGGGGCACACACACATCCATGCACACACATCCACCTACAAACACACATCCATGCACACACATCCACCTACAAACACACATCCATGCACACACATCAACCTACAAACACACATCCATGCACACACATCCACCTACAAACACACATCCATGCACACACATCCACCTACAAACACACATCCATGCACACACATCCACCTACAAACACACATCCATGCCAACACACATCCACCTACAAACCAGAACCATGCACACACATACACACATTCTGGGTGATTGAGAACTGGTTCAGACAGGGGTGTCAGTGGGAAGGTTGGCATTACTGTGTTAAGCTGCTGATGCTGTGTTGGACTGCTGGTGTATGCCCACTGTGCCCATGGTACCATAGTGAGTAGTAGGGATTAAGAAGACTACTGTTGGGGGAGGGGGGGTTGGGTGCGTGGCACCACCACCAATCCACTGTCAATCCACTCGCCCCTCCTGTCCTTCAGCTTCACCCTGTGTCGGTGGGAGAGGGTTATATCTGAGCTGTGTACTTCAGACAAACTCTCAAACATTGATTTACTCTCTTCATTTTCTATACCCTTTGTACATGAGGCTCTAGTGTGTGTGTGTGTGTGTGTGTGTGTGTGTGTGTGTGTTGTGCTGTGGAATCAGGGGACAGAGAATCATCCTGCTGTGATCATTAAGCCATGGGCAATTACTCTACATGACAGAGGAATCAGCACCGCTGGATCCAAACACATTTTATATATGTAATGTCATATAATGGACAAATCTGGCAATTGTGACAGGTTTTAATATGCAAAATCATTACGTCCAGAAATGGGAGAAGAATAACTATCTGGTATTATCAGGTGAGAGTAAACACATCGGCTCAGACAGTTCACCCATACAGCTCTGGCTCTTCATTAACCAAACACGCAGATAAACATCAAAACAAAAATAAACCAATCAGGTTCTATATTACCATATGCAAATGTAGCCGCTTTCTCACTTGGCAGACGATGAAATCTCATATTGTAGTAGCTTCAAATATGAATATTTTCTCCCTCTAAATGTGTCTGTAGCCTAATGTAGACAAATTATATGATAAGAGTAATTAAAAAACCTGCAGATTTGCAATAAAAGGTAAGTCAGTGGAGAAACACAAGGGAATACAGCCCATTACTGTTGTTCTGTAATTACTCCTGTCTAAAGTGCTGTGTGTTATGAGGTGAATGAGGAAGTGTGTATTAGGGAAAACAACAAAGATATTGTAGCTGTGAGAGACACTGCTCTTTTTAGAAGACCTCTCTCCTTTCACATAAAAACAACAATGTTGTTGTTTTAACCATAGTAACAGCGTTTTGATATTCTCTCCAACGTGGTGCTGTGGTGAAAAGGAAAGCATAGAGGCGCTTATCACGGTGTCTGTCAACTCTCTCCCTTTGGCAGACCTTCAAAATGCTGGAACAACATTTGTTTCAAGTTCAAGGCTGAGGCATATCAGTAATTGAGGTGTGTGTGTGTGCGCGCGTTTGTGTGCACGTGTGTTTTTTTCCCCAGTGAGACAGTGAGAGTGTAGACATGTGTGTGGGGTCTCTTACCAGCTGTTGGCTCTTAGGTCCCCATCCAGCATACTGCAGCGGGGCGTTCCGTACCTCAGGAGGATTCAGACTCCATGTCTCCCTGTGGAGATAAAACACAGACTCTGTCATGGTGTCTGTGTGTGTATGTGTTTCAGGGTGTGTGCTTCAGACTGTGCACAAAAATACATGGAATCTTCCAGTGAGCTATCTAGGTTGCTTCTGWAATGGTAAAATCAATCATCCAAAGCTAAATTTAGCACTAGAAAAGTTTCCTTAACTTTAATACTAAGTACAAATATGGAACAAAAAGCAGGCCAGACAGTGTGACAATACAACCCAGCAAACCAGGAATATTCCCAGAACAATTAAGTTCAAGTTAGGCTTTTTTATCTAATATTAGGATGATAACATCCCAAAAACATTCGGAGAACATTTTTGATCAAATATATTTATTTAACAAAAATGTTTCAGATGAAATATCATTGGAAGGCTCTAACATTCACTAAGATGTTATGCACAGCATCTGTAACACCCACCACAGAAACTTTCCCCAAAAGTTAGTTTGAAAAAATTGACTGATGTTCTATAAAGGTTCCCAGAATGTTTCATTACAGTGTGGAAACAGTCTGGTGGGAACATCACAAAATATATGTTCCCAAAACATTAAAACTGTCCAGTTGTGCGGATGATTCTACAATGTTTCTTTTAGGGTGCAAAAAACATTCACCTGATGTTGCAAGAACGTTCCCAGAACACACTTTGTCTGTTCTTTACAAGGTTCCCAGAATGTTTKATTGGGTTGTGTTAACATTGTGAGGACATGACAAAATATACAGTTGAAGTCGGAAGTTTACATACACCTTAGCCAAATACATTTAAACTCAGTTTTTCACAATTCCTGACATTTAGTCCTAGTAAGAATTCCCTGTCTTAGGGCGGAATCAGGGGACAGAGAATCATCCTGCTGTGATCATTAAGCCATGGGCAATTACTCTACATGACAGAGGAATCAGCACCGCTGGATCCAAACACATTTTATATATGTAATGTCATATAATGGACAAATCTGGCAATTGGACAGGTTTTAATATGCAAAATCATTACGTCCAGAAATGGGAGAAGAATAACTATCTGGTATTATCAGGTGAGAGTAAACACATCGGCTCAGACAGTTCACCCATACAGCTCTGGCTCTTCATTAACCAAACACGCAGATAAACATCAAAACAAAAATAAACCAATCAGGTCTATATTACCATATGCAAATGTAGCCGCTTTCTCACTGCAGACGATGAAATCTCATATTGTAGTAGCTTCAAATTTAATATTTTTCTCCTCTAAATGTGTCTGTAGCCTAATGTAGACAAATTAATGATAAGAGTAATTAAAAAACCTACAGATTTGCAATAAAAGGTAAGTCAGTGAGAAACACAAGGGAATACAGCCCATACTGGTGTCTGTATATACTCCTGTCTAAAGTGCTGTGTGTATGAGGTGAATGAGGATATTATTAGGAAAACAACAAAGATATTGTAGCTGTGAGAGACACTGCTCTTTTTAGAAGACCTCTCTCCTTTCACATAAAAACAACAATGTTGTTGTTTTAACCATAGTAACAGCGTTTTGACATTCCTCTCCAACGTGGTGCTGTGGTGAAAAGGAAAGCATAGAGGCGCTTATCTCCTGTCAACTCTCTCCCTTTGGCAGACCTTCAAAATGCTGAACAACATTTGTTTCAAGTTCAAGGCTGAGGCATATCAGTAATTGAGGTGTGTGTTGTGCGCGCGTTTGTGTGCACGTGTGTTTTTTTCCCCAGTGAGACAGTGAGAGTGTAGACATGTGTGTGGGGTCTCTTACCAGCTGTTGGCTCTTAGGTCCCCATCCAGCATACTGCAGCGGGGCGTTCCGTACCTCAGGAGGATTCAGACTCCATGTCTCCCTGTGGAGATAAAACACAGACTCTGGCATGGTGTCTGTGTGTGTATGTGTTTCAGGGTGTGTGCATTCAACTGTTCACAAAATACATGGAATCTTCCGTGAGCTATCTAGGTTGCTTCTTAATGTGTAAAATCAATCATCCAAAGCTAAATTTAGCACTAGAAAAGTTTCCTTAACTTAATACTAAGTACAAATATGAACAAAAAGCAGGCCAACAGTGTGACAATACAACCCAGCAAACCAGGAATATTCCCAGAACAATAAGTTCAAGTTAGGCTTTTTTATCTAATATTAGGATGATAACATCCCAAAAACATTCGGAGAACATTTTTGATCAAATATATTTATTTAACAAAAATGTTTCAGATGAAATATCATTGGAAGGCTCTAACATTCACTAAAGTTATGCACAAGCATCTGTAACACCACCACAGAAACTTTCCCCAAAAGTTAGTTTGAAAAAATTGTACACTATAAAGGTTCCCAGAATGTTTCATTACAGTGTGGAAACAGTCTGGTGGAACATCACAAAATATATGTTCCCAAAACATATAAACTGTCCAGTTGTCGGGATGATTCTACAATGTTTCTTTTAGGTGCCAAAAACATTCACCTGATGTTGCAAGAACGTTCCCAGAACACACTTTGTCTTTTCTTTACAAGGTTCCCAGAATGTTTAATTGGGTTGTGTTAACATTGTGAGGACATGACAAAATATACAGTTGAAGTCGGAAGTTTACATACACCTTAGCCAAATACATTTAAACTCAGTTTTTCACAATTCCTGACATTTAGTCCTAGTAAGAATTCCCTGTCTTAGGTAGTTAGGATCACCACTTTATTTTAAGAATGTGAAATTTCAGAATAATAGTAGAGAGAATTATTTATTTCAGCTTTCATTTCTTTCATCACATTCCCAGTGGGTCAGAAGTTTACATACACTCAATTAGTATTTGGTAGCATTGCCTTTAAATTGTTTAACTTGGGTCAAACGTTTCCTACCTTCAACAAGCTTCACAATAAAGTTGGGTGAATTATGGCCCATTCCTCCTGACAGAGCTGGTGTAACTGAGTCAGGTTTGTAGGCCTCCTTGCTCGTACAGGCTTTTCAGTTCTGCCCACAACATTTCTATAGGATTGTAGGTCAAGCCTTTGTGATGGCCACTCAAAATCTTGACTTTGTTGTCCTTATGCTATTTTGCCACAACTATATGTATGCTTGGGGTCATTGTCCATTTGGAAGACCCATTTGTGACCAAGCTTTAACTTCCTGACTGATGTCTTGAGATGTTGCTCAATATATCCACATAATTTTCCCACCTCATGATGCCATCTATTTTGTGAAGTGCACCAGTCCCCCCTGCAGCAAAGCACCCTCACAACATGATGCTGCCACCCCCGTGCTTCTTCGGCTTGCAAGCCTCCCCCTTTTTCCTCCAAACATAACAATGGTCATTATGACCAAACAGTTCTATTTTTGTTTCATCAACCAGAGGGCATTTTTCCAACAAGTACTATCTTTGTCCCCATATGCAGCAGCAAACCGTAGTCTGGCTTTTTTATGGTGGTTTTGGAGCAGTGGCTTCTTCCTTGCTGAGCGGCCTTTCAGATTATATCGATATAGGACTCGTTTTTACTGTGGATATAGATACTTTTGTACCCGTTTCCTCCAGCATCTTCACAAAGTCCTTTGCTGTTGTTCTGGAATTGATTTGCACTTTTCGCACCAAAGTACA
>NW_019957525.1:413059-417651 GCF_002910315.2 Salvelinus sp. IW2-2015 | reverse complement strand
ATCAACCCACTTTATTTTAAGAATGTGAAATTTCAGAAATAATAGTAGAGAGAATTATTTATTTCAGCTTTCATTTCTTCATCACATTCCCAGTGGGTCAGAAGTTTACATACACTCAATTAGTATTTGGTAGCATTGCCTTTAAATTGTTTAACTTGGGTCAAATGTTTCGATTAGCCTTCAACAAGCTTCACTATAAGTTGGGTGAATTTGGCCCATTCTCCTGACAGAGCTGGTGTAACTGAGTCAGGTTTGTAGGCCTCCTTGGCTCTGTACAGGCTTTTTCAGTTCTGCCCACACATGTCTATAGGATGTAGGTCAAGCCTTTGTGATGGCCACTCCAAAATCTTGACTTTGTTGTCCTTATGCTATTTTGCCACAACTTTGGAAGTATGGGGGCTTGGGGGTTTTTTCCCCAAATTGTCCCATTTTTGGGAAAGACCCCATTTGGACCAAGCTATTCTTCTCTTCATCTCTAGGAGACAGAACACATCTCCTTCCTGAGCGGTATGACGGCTGCGTGGTCCCATGGTGTTTATACTTGCATACTATTGCTTGTAAAGATTAACGTGGTACCTTCAGGCYTTTYGAAATTGCTCCCAAGGACWAATTRRTTTCTGAGGTCTTGGCAGATTTCTTTTGATTTTCCCATGATGTCAAGCAAAGTGGTACTGAGTTTGAAGGTAGGCCTTGAAATACATCCACAGGTACACCTCCAATTGACTCAAATGATGTCAATTAGCCTATCAGAAGCTTCTAGAGTTCTTTAAAGGCTCCCAGAACATTGAATTAGGTCGTGGGAACAGTGTGGTTACATCACAAGAGATAGGTTCTATGTTGGCTGGATGTCCTTTCAGTGGTGGACRATCCTTGATACACACTAGAAACTGTTGAGCAAGAAAAATCCAGTAGCGTTTTGGGGCATATTTTGTCTGTATGCAACATTTATAAATGAGGCCCCAGGTGAGTGTTTTTGGTACCCTAAAATAAACATTGGTTGAATCATCTGCACAACTGGACAGTTTTTGTGTTTTGGGAACAGATTAAATGTGTTTTAGGAATGTTCTTGCAACGTCTGGCAGATGTTTTATGCAAACACTCTATAATCATCACCACGACTGGACAATTTTTGTGTTAAGAGAACATTTGCCGTGACCTAACAAATGTTCTGGGAACCCAATTTTGGTTTGCTGGGTAGAGACCATTACATTGGCTGATATTAGGGATGGGGTTTTAACTTCATCCACCAGTTGGCAGCACAACCAACCAGGTGCACAGATGTGACCACCGACACTAAGCACTTATGTAGCAGGTCAAGCTGTCCCCGAAAACGTTCAACAGTTTCCTGTTTCATCTAATACTTAAACAAAAATAAGATGAGAGAGTCTAAGAGAGTGAAAGAAAGAAAGAAAGAAAGAAATAACGAAAGAAAGAAAGAAAGAAAGAAAGGAGAGAAACAGACAGACAGACTTACGGGGTGATGAGACTACAGATGATGTAGAAGGCCATGTAGGAGTGCTGGTAGACCTGCAGAGACAAACACAACTTCAGCATCCAGTCTCACATGGCAGAAACAACCCATAAACTCTGTATCTGAGACCAAAGAAGAAGTGTGGTCCTTTCTACTTACTGGGACCACGTTGTAGGCCAACAACACATGTTCCAGGTCTGGAGATATGTGGTACTTGGTGGCTTTGAACATTTCCTGGATATCAAAGAAGCATGTTTGAGTCATATTTATTACAAAAGGTCATRATACATTTTTCAATACCATATCACCTACTTATACATGTTCGGGAATAAAATTAGCTAATACTCACAAACTTCCTGTTCTCCACCAAAATTATCCTCTCCTGTGTTTCGATGTTGAGTTTGACCACGTCCCCTTCTCGTGTTCGATACAGCAGTACARTGTCTGGAAATAATAAAAAGGACAGAAGAGAGAGCATTACATTGTGGAATACGCATCCAGCTGTTTCAAACAGTACTTACAGTGCTGGATCAGGCATTCTAACCTCCGGCCATAGTGGGGCCATGAGGGGCCAGCCTTCCACACCAGACTGGGAGCAGATATCTTTTAGGGGGGCACCAAGGTACAATTGGAGCAGGCCTTGCTCGCATCCTGTTACCTCTGCAGCATATACAGTAGCTGTAAGGTGTGGGTACATACAGTGTGATCCCACTMAGCACAGACATCAATTCAACGTCTATTCCAGATTGGTTTAACGTATTTTCATTAATATGACGTGGAAACAATGTTGATTCAACCAGCGTCTGCCGAGTGGGAAGGTCCAAGTGGTAGACCATTTTCACATTATTGTGCCGACCCAAACCATATTGTGCTGGCTCAGGTATTTGGTTGCTATGGTGGATGCATAAAAAGGCAAGGACAGTACAGCTTGGCTTGGTTCCACTCAGCTCTGCTCCACTCAGCTCTGCTCAGTAGTGTGACASTGGTAGTGTTGTCCTCTAGACCAGAGCCGATTCCTCAGTCTCACTGTGTCCTGTTCGGATAAACCCCTCTACCAAGAGAAGTGCAAAGAAAAGYTCCTTGCTGCTCTCTCCAATGTTTTTACCCTTCAAATAAAGGTTGATTGAATAGCCATCTCATCTCCCTTACTTACTATTCGCCACAGCAATAAAGTGTTGATGCTACTGATACTGGAAGGACTTCATATTGCTAGACATAATGGACATTTATTTGGATTTTGTGGTAGTGTGTTTTTCTATTAAATTAACTTCAAGTTTGTTGGCTTTTGTATTCTGTTTTGAAAACCTTTTCCTGCTCTAGTCCAAATATTTGCTCAGTCATGACAGTTCCGCTCACAAAACTATCAGAATGGATGCATTAGGAATAATGGAATAAAGTGTATTAGTATCCTCGGCGGCAGGTAGCCTAGTGGTTAGAGTGTTGGGACAGTAASCGAAAGGTTGCTAGATCGAATACCTGAGCTGACAAGGTAAAAAAAATCTGTTGTTCTGCCCCTGAACAAGGCAGTTGCCAGAGATGCCAGAACAGAACTTGGCATAAATTCTACAAGTGTCTGTAACTCCATTCTATTGGAGGAATGTGACACGACACCATTCTTCCACGAGAAATTGCATAATTTCTTTTTTTGTTGATGGTGGTYGAAAACGCTGACTCTGGCGCCGCTCCAGCATCTCCCATAACTGTTAAATTGGGTTGAGATCTGGTGACTGAGAGACACACACACACACACTTTAAATTAAACTCCCTATGCTCTTTTGAAACCCTTCTTTTAACGTCACTGAGATCTCTTCTTCTAGCCATGGTASCGAAAATAATGGGCAACTGGGCATTTTTATACATGACCCTTGTTACGTCCGTCGTTGGAATGAGACCAAGTGCAGCGTGGTAAGCGTACATCTTTCTTTATTTAGATGAACACCAAAAAAAAAAGATAAATGAACGTAACGTTCTACAGGCTACACAGTAACTGTACAAAAACAAGATCCCACAAACTCAGGTGGAAAACAGGCTGCCTAAGTATGATCCCCAATCAGAGACAACGATAGACAGCTGCCTCTGATTYGGAACCATKCCCGGCCAACAAAGAAATAGAACACATAGATTTGCCCACCCAAGTCACACCCTGACATAACCAAATAGAGAATAAAAAAGGCTCTCTAAGGTCAGGGCGTGACAACKCTAAGCATGATGGGATGTTAKATTTCTTAATTAACTCAGGGAACACACCTGTGTGGAAGCACCTGCTTTCAATATACTTTGTATACCTCAAGTGTTTCTATTATTTTGTCAGTTACCTGCACATTCATGTAAAATAAATGTGAATATTATTCCAACGTTGGCCATTTTAGAGGCAAATTATTTTATGTGAATTTCTGGCTCAGTTGACAGACCCATTTATCCATTTCAGTAGTWGGCCTACTTTTATTAGCGTTTTAAATCACTGTGAATGACCTACAGTTGAAGTCGGAAGTTTACATACACKTTAGCCAAATACATTTAAACTCAGTTTTTTCACAATTCCTGACATTTAATCTTAGTAAAAATTCCCTGTCTTAGGTCAGTTAGGATCACCACTTTATTTTAAGAATGTGAAATGTCATCAGGTCCACTCCAAAAAAAAGGTACATTCTTTTCCCCATTGCATAGCAAACCGTAGTCTGGCTTTTTTATGGCGGTTTGGAGCAGTGGCTTCTTCCTTGCTGAGGCGGCCCTTCAGGTTTCGATATAGAACTCGATTTACTATGGATATAGATACTTTTTCCTGTTTTCCTTCCAGCATCTTCACAAAGTCCTTTGCTGTTGTTCTGGGATTGGATTTGCACTTTCTCACACCAAAGAACGCGTCTCCTTCCTGAGCGGTATGAGGCTGCGTGGTCCCATTGGTGTTTATACTTGCGTCTTTGTGTACAGATGAATTTGGTACCTCTTCAGGCATTTGGAAAGTGTTCCCAAGGATGAACCAGACTTGTGGAGGTCTATAAATTGTTTTCTGATTGGCAGATTTCCTTGATTTTCCCATGTGTCAAGCAAAGAGCACTGAGTTGAAGGTAGGCCTTGAAATACATCCACAGGTACACCTCCAATTGCCTCAATGAGTCAA
>NW_019957525.1:387219-412360 GCF_002910315.2 Salvelinus sp. IW2-2015 | reverse complement strand
TGTCAATTAGCCTATCAGAAGCTTCTAAAACCATGACATAATTTCTGGAATTTTCCAAGCTGTTTAAAGGCACAGTCAACTTAGTGTATGTAAACCTCTGACACACTGGAATTGTGATTCAGTGAATTATAAGTGAAATAATCTGTCTGTAAACAATTGTTGGGAAAATGTCTTGTGTCATGCACAAAGTAGATGTTCTAACCAACTTGCCAAAACTATAGTTTGTTAACAAGACATTTGTGTAGTGGTTGAAAAACAAGTTTTAATGACTCCAACCTAAGTGTATGTAAACGTACGACTTCAACTGTAGGTCCTACAGTAAACCCATGTTGGCATATCAAAACATATAAAAAATAAACTAAGTATTTTAGCATTTAGGATGGTTCATCTTCAGTTTGGAACGGTTGAAATTGCACTTCGGGACAATTCTGGGACGGTGATGAAAAAAGTTTGTCTTAAGCCCTGCTCAAAGGAGAGGTTCAAAGAGACCGGTGACAAGCGGTGATCAAAGAGCAACGCTGAATCAATTATGTATCACTCTGAATGAAACCAACGCACCACATATTGATGAGGACTACTGAAGTACAAGGTTGCACGATCCTACGCATTATCACTGCTCATCAGAACCAAATGTTGAGCTGATTGCATTAACTTAACTTTGACACGGAGGAATGTCAGACAATGAATCATTAAGATTTTATCGGAGAAGAATGATAGAGAACATTCCAATGTTGCGTTAGAAAAAGACACACTTTGAAGTTGGTGTGTGTGTATTTCTGCTGGTGAGGTTAATTATCATGGTCCATTTGATGAGGGAAAAGCCCTTTAGCCTGCTGTTTAACTTCTCTGCAGACACCATTTCCCTGCATTGTACTTTGACTGTCTTTTACACAAAACACTGGACATCAGCATGTTGCCTAAGTCATGGTAGGGCCAACTGGGCCAAAATATTCTGCCAAGATTTGAATTTTCAATTCAGTTTAAATTCTCTTCCGAGATATCCAGACTGAGTGAGTAATTCTATTATATTGTGAAAAGGTTACTTTCTGGAYAAGAAGATAAGCTATGTTACTGCTGCATACAGTGGATAAAGTTGTATATAAATAAGTATGTAAAAGTATTTGGAAATAAAATAAATTCTGGTACTYCTTTTGTGCTTAATGGAGAGTCAATGAAAAAACGAAGTAGTTTGAGTCTCTAACACTAGAGGGCGAGCAGTAGCTTGATCCAACATTCATGTGTTCTGCAGCTTGCTTTCCACTTTACGTTGTCAAGGTTAAAAAAGTTCATATCAGACCAGCCTTACATCTGTTTAATTTGGGCCTGTCCTGTACATGCTCGGCATACATTATAGCTACAGTACTGTATGGTGCATAACAGCATAAACTGGCACATTTCAAGGTTTCACTGGATTACATGGCTCTGTCTCTCTGTATAACGCTTACTTAGTTCTGTGGGCTGTCTGTCTCTGTTGCAAGGGATTAACCATGAGACTATAACCATGTAATCCTTGAGGGCTTGATAATAAGCATTCACAGTAAACACATTGGCTGAGTGATCCATTATGCCTTTAAATCAGGATTTGGGTTTCTATGAWTATGTTTAAATTCAATAGGCAATTGAATTCATAGTTAGGTTTCCATATGTTCTATGTGTGGTACTCTTGTTTGATAGTAATGGCTGTCTAATGGGAAAAGTAATACGGCTTGGAATGCATACGGAGATAGAGTCATTGCCTTAGCGACCACCGTCGACAATATGTAAATGTGGTGCTCTAATAATGTCAACTGACATGTAACAAGTTCCTGGTTGGTGGGTGCTGTGTTAGCTTCAGTTTCTATTGGCAGATGAAAGGGCAGGGTGTAACTATAGCAACTCACCACTGAGCCATGTAGCGTCGGGGTCGTGCACGTGAAGATCTCCTCCGAAGACATCCTCAATGGTGACTTTCTTCTTGAGGGCAAGGCTATCATCTGCAACTGCCAGTGGAATATATCAACAAAACAAAAGTGGAAGAAGTCATAGAATTAATCAGGTACAAGAATATGATACTGTTATGTTTCAATTCTCTTTCACATAAAAAAGGGACCTGGCCACCTTTGTTACCTGGTGACTGTCACTTTCCTGCAAAAAGTTGCCTAAGGGGTCATAAAAATAGGGTAGGAGACATCTGTCAGAGTCTGACTATTATGCGCTGTTTCTGTCTCTGGAGATAGTAGGACTGTAATTCCCATATCACAGGCACAGCGATTAAGGAAAAGTTACAAAGAAGAAAGAGACAGTCCATTGATCCGCCAGCATCAACTCACAGCAGCCTGGCCAGTTTTTCCAGGCAGCCGTGACTCCCTCTAACCCAGCTGCACAGGGTAAACAGCTGAGACCAGTCAAGGTAGAAGCACGCTAGAGGGTTGAGTTACATAGAGACTATGTTGTGTGTGTGTGTGTGTGTGTGTGTGTGGTGTGTGTGTGTGTGTGTGTGTGTGTGTGTGTGTGTGTGTGTGTGTGTGTGTGTGTGTGTGTGTGTGTTGTGTGGTGTGGTGTGTCTCTCCTCTCTATGCCCCTTCAACCCCATATGGGAGCTTTACATATTTATCTTCTCCATCCACCTGTTTATTCAGGAAAAGACAACAGAGTACCATTAGTAAGAGATTCTAGAAGGGATAATCGTATGTGTCAATGCCAGTAAGTAGCTTTTGCAGAGAATTGAGAGAACTAAAAATAACACATTTAAAAATGTAACTATATACAGTACCTTTGCAAGTCTCTGAATTTGCAAATTATCTTCATCTGTTGGTAAAAGACCATTGAGAGGGATTCCCAACATGAGGCAAATAGCACCTCTGATGCACTGGCAATTGTAAAAATGACTAGAGCTATTACTGCATAATAATCTTCATTAAACAAGACTGAATGACATTTTACATTAAAGCCCCATTACCTAGTGAGAGGATGACCTCACTTCGTCTTTCTGAAAAACCAATATGCAATTTCCAAGCTGACACATCTCAACATCTCTACTCCTGTCTGTCTTTGAATGAATGGGTTTAGGAAATTAAATTACCTACTGGGCTGTCTGCTAGCAAGGCCAATTGCAAGTTTTCTGTTGGTGGCCTGACTCAGGTATAGATGTACTGTAGGATCTTAATTTGACCAGTTTCTCACAGCAGGAAAATAATCCAGCAGCAACAGGAAATGTGAATTATTATGTGGATTATAATGAATGGAAATATTTGATAAAGATACATCTTTAGTTAGGGCAAATCAAGTCAGGCATTTTAAAGTGGAAATTACAAACTTTAGAAGCCTTTTTWWACCTTCTCTACACCACAGATTAGCATTTTCTGCTATGCAGGAAATGTCCTGCAACAACAGGTTGATCAAAACAAGATCTCACATGAGTATGAGTATGACTTGATTTAACAATGTTTGCAGCTTCCTGCCTCATCCGTCATACATCTATGCCMACAAAGTGTGTTGGGGAAGTGATGCTGTGTTTGTAGTGTTATGTATCAGAGAGTGTGTGGTGTAATCTAAGAGAGTGTAATAGGTGTTTATAAGTGTAATGTAGTGTGATGCAGCATTGTGTGTTACATACTTGGGGTGAGCAGGATGACAGAGGTGACGATCAGAGACAAGATGATGCAGATGACCAGCAGGGCGATGACTATCCCCTTCCAGTTCCTCTGTGGAGGGGCACTGCCCACCAGGTCCTGCAACACAAACACAAGTGAATAGAGGTCAATGGGGGAGAATGAAGGGGAGGCGATGAGTACGGTTACATACACACAATAATGTGATTATTGTTAATAATCAGATTAATATAGTTCTATTAAAACGTTGACATGCTTTGCAAGAAGAACGATTTCCCTAATAATCCCGTTAACATGGACACATCTGAAATCAGGCTACCAGATGGCACTAAATACAGACCCGTTTACATGGACACATCTGAAATCGGACACATCTGAAATCAGGCTACCTGATGACACTAAATACAGACCCGTTTACATGGACACATCTGAAATCAGGCTACCTGATGGCACTAAATACAGAACATTGCCAATCAAAATAAATGTTCTACCACAGCGAACATATTATTTTTGGGAAGCATATTTGATTTTTAATTTGTATAAAGTTTGTTTGTGAAAACTACTTCTAAGACGCATCCATTCAGTCGTTCCGAACTCACTTCATTCGGTCTAAAGAGGGAGGCTCGCTCGGCTGGTGCTAGCACATACACAGATCATATACGATTAAGGTGTTCACATGTTCTAATAATTCGAAGAAAACAGGTTGTTTTAATCTGCGTATGTTTACTTCGATGTTGACCTTACACCGATTAAGGTAAACAGAGTAAGGTGTTTACATGACTACTGCATAATCTGCCTACTGCCATAATTAGTTTAATGTCGAATTATTACTGTGCATGTAAATGTACTCACTGACTGTGTTTGTGCTACTACTGCAACACTCCTGTGATAGGCTCTCAGCCACACAGCTGTTGAAAGAACCTAGAGGGAATCTAAGTGACAGAATAAGCTCTGATGGGGGAATTGATAGGAAAAACCATGAATACGCTGAAGACAGCTCCTTATGTTAAAATGTGCTGCGTTGGGAGATCCAYAACACCTGAGCATATCCCCAGAGTCTTTCACACCTTTACACCGTTCCCTTCCCTTCCCACTCTTTCTGTAGGACAGATCACCATCCTGCAGCTTCTACAGTCATTCTACCTCCTCTAGTATTGTATTACAGTACCCCATGGTCCTAGTGCTCAGGATGAGTCTCTTTGCAGCCTCTTTGCCTGGGTGGAGTGGCGTATGTACTATGTGCTCTTGCTCCATGCAGAACGAGAGAGAAAATGATGAGCCTCTCCTGTCCTTTCCTCAGAGACAAACAGATGGTAGACGGTCTATCAACCCTAATACTATAAACACATACAATCAATTCCACATGGCATACAAAACCTAACTATATCCCTATGGAGGTGCACTGGCTGTATTGGTTACCCGATAAGACTGACAATCGAATGTAAACTGAGGCAGATAWTTCACTGCACACCATCTCAGTTCAGAGTGTAGAGGGATGAGTGTCCTATAGGTGAATCAGGGTTAAGACTTTGCTCTATCCGTTGGTATCCAAGGCTGATTCTAGCCTGGTTCCAGTCTAGCCTACTTCCAGAGGCATGACAWCCAAGTTGGCTAAAGCACTTAGAGGTCTGGAAGTAGGCTAAACTGATTAATGCAGAGATCCCTGTATGGTGTCTCCTTATTAGGGCCTGTCCCTCTCCCCTTCACTGAGCTCTGAGCAGTGGCTGGAGCACAGCATGTCACTGTGGGCACATAGAGATCAGGCTTAATTGGCAACAAGGCAATCAACAGCTCTGGATTAATATGGATCAGTGTTGCTCTGCATCTTTCTGTTGAGGCCGTGGTGGTGGTGCGTTGTACGTCGTGGTGGTGCATGGTGGTGGTGGTGCATGGTGACTCATGCGTGTGTGTGTAAACACCAGKAGGTGCATATATTATTGCAACAGAGGCATCTCCCTCATATTAAACTGATAGTGAGATAAGGGTCTGAGATAGAGGAAATGAATCTTCCTGTGTTATCACCTCCTAATGGAAAAACCCCAACACTGTGGGTTCATCGGGAAATCACTGTCTGCTGCCCTCTGACCTCCACAAGGAATAAACTATTTGAGTTTATTGAAACAGACCAAATTTTTTAGAAAACAAGCACTCATTAAGATCAGGTGAGGCGAATTAGTGMGCGCGGCCAACTCACCTGAACACACTTAACAAGATAGAGGARAGAGAGAGTTTTGTTGATGCTGAGAACGGAATGTATATGTTTGTAAATAACAATCTTAGAACGTTCTCTGAATGTTACTAAAGTTAATGGAAATTTTTCTTCATGTTCTGAGAACGGAATATATGTTTTTTTTCTTCTTTATTATTTTCCCCTAACCATTCTACCCTAATTGGAGTAAACTAATGGACAACAATACTTAGACTTCTAACTTCCAGCTTATACATACTATATACATTTTACATTAGTTATCTTTTTTTAGGTCCACCCTTCAGTTACCCATCCATCTCTGAAAACCATCCAGTTTGTATTTCTACTTGTCATATATTTTTCAAATTAATTTTCTGATAGTTTCTAAAGATTATAAAATAAAGATTAGAATTTTTACTAAGAGCATTATTATATTATTGATCGATTAACCTGTTTTGGGTAAATGTGATTTTTTATCCATTCCTGAACCTGTGACCAAAAACAAGCTACATATGACAGTACCAAAACAAGTGATCTAATGATGTCTGCTTCGCAGAAAAATTTGTAGAGCTGGGGTGTTTGTATCCCCCTTATACAAGAATTTTGTTAATAATTGAAATTGTTAAAACTAAGTTTTCAATCAAGCATTGTTTTGTGTATGTAGTTCATAAACAATGTGCCATGGAATCGGCACATCGAAAATCTCATCCAACTATTTTGCAACCTATATGGCGCAGCTGTACATTTTTGGGTCTGAAATGGAACTGGTAATACTTCATTTAAATGTTCCTATTTTTTTTTAAATCAAGTTTGGTCTTTAATGTAGGCCGACAGAACAGCTCCTTACTTCTCCCCCTTCCACTTGCCTCTCCATTTTTGCGTTAATGCTGCAATACATGGTTGTAATTTTGGCTAGAGCAAACATTTCCATACATTTTTGTTAGCTGCATAGGTGACATAACTCCACCACTCCTTTTTATCCATTCCTGAACCTGTGACCAAAAACAAGCTACATATGACAGTACCAAAACAAGTGATCTAATGATCAGCCTCCAGGCTGACTGCGGTCGTCAGTTGAGCAGTGTTTCCTCCCACACATTGGTGCAGCTGGCTTCCGGGTTAAGCGGGCGGGTGTTAAGAAGCAGCACAGTTGCAGTCACTAACCCTCTGGATAACATAAAAACAGCCTAACCAGCTCTGCTAGGGCGAGTAAAATGGTCAGAGTGAGCTGTTCTCTCATTTYTGTCTGGAAGTAGCTAGCTAACATTAGCCAGTTAGCTTGCGTGCTTGACTGCTGTTAGGTCAGCTAGCTAACATTARGTGTGTGATCTGTGTAGTAATGTTATTTGTATCTCAGAGCCATTTGCTTTGCTAGTTATAGCCTAATGTTAGCTAGCTAACATTGCACCTGGTTGGTTAGCTACCTGCAGATTCATGCAGGGTAGTAACGTCATGAGTTGGGATCATGGTTCATTGTTTAGCTAGATAGCTAGCATAGCACCCTGTATTATCGGTATATTCAACATTGTTTAAGAAATATATTACCTTCAACAGTGTTTTTGTGATCAAGCCATCAATGTTTTTTGATTATTGATGTCYTAAAAATGTTAGCTAACGGGTTAGCAATTAGCATGTTTGACATTTCAGTGGAAATACTACTACTATCAGCTTTTTGATAAGCGTTTTAGCAAAAACAATATGTCCCGTGTTATCGGCATACGTTCCCCAATTATTGGCCACCTTACTATTTTGTTCAATTACAAGATCTATCCATTTAATTTTGTTTAGAAAAGAGACACCAACCTCGTATCCGAAGTGTTTACTAGATAGTTGATTAGTTGGCTAGCCTTCCGGGAAAAACAAAAATGACTTGCCTGTCAACTTTTCATTGCGTAGTTGGTGCACCCTCCTGTAGACTCTTAAAAATGGTTCTTCACCAACACCATCTTCAGTTTTGTAACCAAATAATGTCACATTATTTGTTTTACAGATTAATCTTGTGTTTTGGAAAATAGTTTAATACTAACATATAAATGAGTGAATTATTTAGGTAAAAAGTTGGATGTTAAATTTGTCCCACAAAATGTGTATATACTGTATATTAGTTTTTTGAAAACTCTCAAAACCTAACCAAGTAACCATTTCAATAGACTGTTCATGATGCCACTGTGACAACTGTTGATAGACGTAGCTGGTAAATTCGCTCTGGCTATCTTCTCCAATTTCAGAGCACTCTCGTCTGAGTGGTGTCGGTGTCAGTAAACGTTGGCCAAAAAATATAATTAAATTGTTGCCAGCAGCCCAGCTGCAGTCACCAATGCTCTGGATTACATAAAAACAGCCTAAAAAAAATCAGCTCTGCAATGGCGAGTAAAATGGTCAGAGTGAGCTGTCATCTCATTTGTGTCTGGAAGTAGCTAGCAAGCTAGCCAACGTTAGCCAGTTAGCTTGGGTGCCTGACTGCTGTTGTTAGGACAGAACGCTCGGATCAACCCTTCTCCTCYGTCAGAGTGTCCAGTGTGCGCTCTAAACGCTCCGAGAGCAAAACGCTCTGAATTTWGGAACGGACAATCTAACAATGCCCAGAGCACACACTTAAATTTACTAACACACCCATAGTATAAACCATTCTTTAGTCTTGAAATCTTTGGTTGTTTAGCACATGGCCACACATGCAAACCCTTAAAGAGATGGGTGGGGCTAAAGCTTAAAACATTTTACGGCTAGGGGTTCCGCTAGCGGAACGTTTCGACAACATCCGGTGAAATTGCAGAGTGCGAAATTTCCCCAAAATTAGAAGAAATATTTAACTTTCATACAATCACAAGTGCAATACACCAAAATACAGCTTAACTTCTTGTTAATCTAGCCACTGTGTCAGATTTCAAAAAGGCTTTACGGCAAAAGCAAACCATGCTATTATCTGAGGACAGCAACCCATCAAACAAACACATGACAATTATAATTCAACCCCGGCAGGTGCGACACAAAACTCAGAAATAACTATATAATTCATGCCTTACCTTTGAAGATCTTCTTCTGTTGGCACCCCAATATGTCCCATAAACATCATAAATGGTCCTTTTGTTCGATAAATTCCGTCGTTATATCTCCAAAATGTCWATTTATTTGGCGCGTTTGATTCAGAAAAACACCGGTTCCAACTCGCYCAACATGACTACAAAATATCTAATAAATTACCTGTAATCTTGGTCCAAACATTTCAAACAACTTTCCTAATACAACTTTAGGTATTTTTTWACGTAAATAATAAATACAATTTAAGACYGGATAAACTGCGTTCAATAGCGGATAAAAACAAAGTGGAGCGAGCTTTCAGGTCGTGCGCCCCAACCACAACAGTACACRTGGCTTTCCACCCAGATAGGAAATGGCTACTTCTTCATTTCTCAAAGGAAAGACATCAACCAATTTCTAAAGACTGTTGACATCCAGTGGAAGCGATAGGAACTGCAAGCAAGTGCCTTAGAAATCTAGATCCACATAGAAAACACATCGAAAACAACAACAAAACAAAACAATTCCTGGATGGTTTGTCCTCGGGGTTTCGCCTGCCAAATAAGTTATATTATACTCACAGACATAATTTTAACAGTTTTAGAAACTTTAGAGTYTTTTCTACCCAAATTATATGCATATCCTAGCTTCTGGGCCTGAGTAGCAGGCAGTTTACTTTGGGCACGCTTTTCATCCGGACGTGAAAATACCGCCCCCTAGCCCGAAGAGGTTTTAATTAAGAGGGTGTGAACAACGCTGAATGGGTGTAGACAAAGAAGAGCTCTCCAATAGGTATACCAAAACATTCAAAGGCCATTCTCTCAAAAGTGAGGTTACAAGTTTGTCAACTTTCAAAGCAGAATTACTTTCCCATTGTTCCTCAACTGTAGTGTTGATAATGATATACCATTTTCTAGTTGAGCCTCTACTTGAATCCAATGTAAAGAACACAATTTCAAATTTTTCTACATATGACCGAATCGAGCGTGTCGGTCACATATAATGTCCCACAGTTGACAGTGCATGTCAGATCAAAAACCAAGCCATGATGTCGAAGGAATTGTCCGTAGAGCTCTGAGACAGGATTGTGTCGAGGCACAGATCTGGAGAAGGGTACCAAAAKAWMTCTGCAGCATTGAAGATCCCCAAGAACACAGTGGCCTRCATCATGGAAGAAGTTTGGAACCACCACGACTCTTCCTAGAGCTGGCCACCCTGCCAAACTGAGCATTCTGGGGAGAAGGGCCTTGGTCAGGGAGATGACCAAGAATACGATGGTCATTCTGACAGGGCTCCCAAGTTCCTCTGTGTAGATGGGAGAACCTTCCAGAAGGACAACCATCTCTGCAGCTCTCCACCAATCAGGGCGTTATGGTAGAGTGACAGAAGCTACTCTTCAGTAAAAGGCACATAGCAGCCCGCTTGGAGTTTGCCAAAAGGCACCTAAAGGACACTCAGACCATGAGAAACAAGATGATCTGGTCTGATGAAACCAAGATTGAACTATTGATGGGGGGAAAACGATTCAATCAATTTTAGAATAAGGCTGTACGGAGAGAAACAAAATGGTGCAGTTTGAGGCCTTGTGCCCCGCGTAGCTCAGTTGGTCGAGCATGGCGCTTGGAACGCCAGGGTTATGGGTTTGATTCCCACAGGGTACCAGTATGATAATGTATGCAGTCACTACTGTAAGTCGCTGTGGATAAGAGAGTCTGCTAAATGACTAAAATGTAAAGGTAATGTGGTGGAGAGTGAGATGTGGGTCTGGGTAGGTGTGATGTAGTTGCCGTTTGTATGTGTATGTTTCGTATTGTCAAAAAAATACAAAATAATCTTACAAAAAAAAAGCTTGCAACAACCATGTGATTATTCATTATGAGTAGGATTTATTTTATTTATTTTGTTTCCATTGTTAATTGTAACCACAAATAATTGAACACACACACACACACACGAGCAGGTTATTAAAGACATTTTCAACCTGTTAAAGACAATCAGAAAGAATGTTGGTACTTATTTATTTTGATCCAAAGCGATGAATGAGTGAATCACTCAGCTTTATGCTGACAAATATAGTTTTATGCTATAAGATAGCCTACTAAATAGGCTGAGCCTAACTAATATATTAAAGTGCCTAAATAAACTACTACATTTCATAAATAAATAAAGTAGCTCAGGTCTTGAAAACATGGTCAACCTTTTTCCGCTTCCTATCCTCGCTGGACTCTCTTTCATTCAGTTTCTTCTTCACATCAGCAACGAAGGACTCTGTGTTTCAGAAATTCACTTTATATAGAGGGGCTATCAAGCCAGTTTGTTATTTAGAATTCTTTCTGTTTTTAGAGGGAGAGAAACCAAAAGCCCACCYTGCCTGGTAACAGGGTTGCAGCTGGCTTCTCTCTGAAACCACAAATCCATCTGTAGGTGARGCCACACAATTACCAGGTGGATAGTAGGCCTCTTGAACCGATAGAGGAAATCAACAAGATCCACAAGTATTCTTTCACAATAACTAGCCTTACTGTAAGTTATCTGCAATTTTGAGCTGCACTGTCCCACTCCATGGTGGATAACACCCACTCTTCGTTTATGTAACGGGCTTCAAGGCACAAGTATCCAATTTTTCGAAAATTGTCAGTCCACATGTCAAGTGTAATTGCACATTCTATTTACCCAAGCTCTCTCTCAACTATGAGACCACCCACCAGCAATTTTTTTGTTGTTGCCTGATGCAGGACTCTAGTGCCTGAGGAGAGAGACTCTCGGACTGAAACATTCACATCTTAATTTATTTACAAAAGGATAGTCTAATAGCTCGGCTAGGTGTGAAAAATCCCACAATTTGTACCACAATTTAGACTACCGATAGATCAGCGATCTAACTCCCACTTGTGACAGTGTTGCACAACGAAAGAATGGCGCAATTTACCACCATCTACAACATACTGCTGCAGCAGGAGCTCAAAACTTTTAATTGAGAAACCACTGTATACTATCCCTAACATCAGCACCCCGTCGCAACGGATGTGGGATGCATACACACACACACCCTACCCCCACAAACACCTCTACCTCTCTCCCTTCCACACACACACGCTCAGCTGTTCAACAGTTGATCCATCCCCTTGCCCAAATCAAGAGTAGACTCGATGTGTCAGTGTTTGAGAAGGCATGCCAAATTGACCAGGAACGGGAAGCTGATGGAGCTCGGAAACCCCCCTTTTCCCTACACACACACACACACACACACACACACACACACACACATATGCTGGTCCCCCAATGACCCTTCTTCTCAGGCACCTCTGTGCAGTCAAAGTTGACTTGTCACCTAAAACCATCACAAAATTTTACTGATGCACAATTGAAAGCATCCTGTCGGGCTGTATCACCGCCTGGTATGGCAACTGCACCGCCTGTAACAGCAAGGCTCTCCAGAGGATGGTGCGGTCTGCCKAACGCATTACCGGGGCCAAACTACCCYCCCTACAGAACAGCTACAGCACCCGATGTCACAGGAAGGCCAAAAAGTTAATGGACATCAACCATCTGAGCCACTTCCTGTTCACCCCGCTATCATCCAGAAGGTGAGGTCAATACAGGTGCTTCAAAGCTGGGACCGAGAGACTGAAAAACAGCTTCTATCTCAAGGCCATCAGACTGTTAAACAGCCATCACTAGCACATTAGAGGTTGCTGCCTATAGGCATAGACTAGGAATCACTGGCCACTTTAAGGAATGGAACACTAGTCAGTTTAATAATGTTTACATTATTATTATTATTTACATCTGGCAACACTCATCTCATATGTATATACTGTATTCTATACTATTCTACGGTATCTTAGTCACTTAATGTTTACATATCTGGCATTACTCATCTCATGTGTATATACTGTATTCTATACTATTCTACTGTATCTTAGTCCATTCCGCTCTGACATCACTTTTCCATATGTAAACGTCCTCTCAATGTCAACTGCGTTTATTTTCAGCAAACTTAACATGTGTAAATATGTGTATGAACATAACAAGATTCAACAACTGAGACAAACTGAACAAGTTCCACAGACATGTGACTAACAGAAATGGAATAATGTGTCCCTGAACAAAGCGAGGGGTCAAAATCAAAACTAACAGTCAGTATCTGGTGTTGCAGTACATTAAGTACTGTAGTGCATCTCCTCCTCATGGACTGCACCAGATTTGCCAGTTCTTGCTGTGAGATGTTACCCCACTCTTCCACCAAGGCACTTGCAAGTTCCCGAACATTTCTGGGGGGAATGGCCCTCACCCTCCAATCCAACAGGTTCCAGACGTGCTCAAAAAGATTGAGATCTGGGCTCTTCGCTGGCCATGGCAGAACACTGACATTCCTGTCTTGCAGGAAATCACGCACAGAACGAGCAGTATGGCTGGTGGCATTGTCATGCTGGAGGGTCATGTCAGGATGAGCCTGCAGGAAGGGTACCACGTGAGGGAGGAGGATGTCTTCCCTGTAACGCACAGCGTTGAGATTGTCTGCAATGACAACAAGCTCAGTCCGATGATGCTGTGACACACTGCCCCAGACCATGACGGACCCTCCACCTCCAAATCGATCCCGCTCCAGAGTACAGGCCTCAGTGTAACGCTCATTCCTTCGACGATAAACACGAATCCGACTAACACCCCTGGTGAGACAAAACCGCGACTTGTCAGTGAAGAGCACTTTTTGCCAGTCCTGTCTGGTCCAGCGACAGTGGACTGCAAGGCAGTTGTCTGGTCCAGCGACAGTAAACTGCAAGGCAGTTAACCCCCAACAACAACTGTTCTCTGGACGTCGATGACGTCAATTAAGGCACCAGGACTAACACCCCTGGTGAGACAAAACCGCGACTTGTCAGTGAAGAGCACTTTTTGCCAGTCCTGTCTGGTCCAGCGACAGTAAACTGCAAGGCAGTTAACCCCCAACAACAACTGTTCTCTGGACGTCGATGACGTCAATTAAGGCAGCCCCTGCAGTTCTCGGATTCAGAGGGGTGGGTTAAATGCAGAAGACACATTTTAGTTGAATGCATTCAATTGTACAACTGACTAGGTATCCCCCTTCTATGTCCTCTGTTTTTCTTTCTATTTCCACCTCATTTTGGGCTTTTGAGTACTTTTGTGATCCAGAAGACTAGACATTCTTCTGATGCTGTCTTATCTATTCATAAATTAAATTAAATAATTTTACAACAACATTCACGACCTAGAGCAGTAAAGCATATTTGTTGTTTATGTCTTTATCAATTGTTGTATTCTTTTATTTTCTCGTTTTTTATACTAACACAGATAGTGTTGGGTGTTCCATTATTCGCCTGTTCTATGGGAACTTTCTATTTTTACAATAGCCATGGAGTAGTCTTGGTGTCTCGGAACAGTTGGTTATCAATGTACAGCTTATCGACTATGTGAGCTACACATTTCCCTTTTAGTCTATACCTTTGAACAGTACTTTGCGC
Organism: Salvelinus sp. IW2-2015; assembly: GCF_002910315.2. Taxonomy (NCBI): domain Eukaryota; kingdom Metazoa; phylum Chordata; class Actinopteri; order Salmoniformes; family Salmonidae; genus Salvelinus; species Salvelinus sp. IW2-2015. Next base: position 398,078 of record NW_019957525.1, on the reverse strand, counting down.
CGTTCTGTGATTTCCTTTGGGAACTGATCGTTCATGCCTATTGTCACGATGGCGACTCTTTTGCCCAAACCTTTAACCATTAGTTTGTCCTTAAGGTACGCAAATTTGGCAACAATTGGGCGCTCGTATCGATGTCCTCTCGGTCCGAGTCGATGTACACGTTGGAATTTGATTTTGTCGACAGTATCGCCTGGGATCTGTAGCGCTTTATAAAGGAATTCTTTGACCACACTCTGGATTTTCACCCTCATTCTCTTTAATTATGGTAGCACCAGATTTTCTTGCATAGATCTAGTCTGTATATGAAGTAAGGATTCTCTTAGAAACGTGTTCTCTTTTCTTAGTTCATTAATGTCAGTTTCGATAGTATTGACAGTACCTTTTAGCTTCTTTCTCCAGTGTCGCGGCTTTCTCATTATTCATCTCAAGGCTCGCCTTCATCTCTTGTATATCTGTATTGACTAGCTCAAGTAGGCCTACGCTCAATTAGTCAGTTACTGATTTTAGCAGATCAGTTTCCACGCTTACTGTAGAGGGTGGTGAAAAGCATAGGTCACCTGTGTCTGGATCTCCATGTTTTCCGTGGTTAGGCTACTCTCCGACATGTTTTGGCGTTGACTGCATTGGTAGTATTTGTCAATAAACTTCTCTAGCCTTGTTGTTTTGAGTTGTTATACAGCTTGGATATTATTGCCCAGGAGTGAGCTGATCAGTGTCGGCATAAAGTGCTACTATTTAGTCGGTTTTGGGGACATTGAATCCTACGTTTTTTTCACAAGGCATTCAGCACTGCCATCTTCAGTTCGCCATGAATGTTTTTAAATAACKTTCTCTGAACGTTACAAAAGTTCTTAACGCTCTCATAAACAATTTGAAAACACGTTATGCTYAAGTACTGAAATTCCCACAGAAGAACGTTGTTTCTTAATTTTCTTGGGACAATTTGAAAACATGAATTTAAATAGAACCATGAGGAAACWTTATGCTGATGTTCTTCCCACAGYAAAATGTTGTTTGTCAACATTCTCTGAAATATTTGAGAACATTCCCAATGTTAAACCAGTTGGAGAACATTCCTGAAACAATACCAAAATTGAAATGAAATGTAACCATGTTTGAACTTTTAAGAAACGTTCTGATAAAGCAATGAAATACGTACCAACAAAATAATGTTTTCTTGTCAAGTTCCTTAAATGTGCTGAGAATTATCCAAAGCCAAGCAACTATCCTGCACCATTCCCAGAAGGTTGTATGCAAAATAACCATTGGACAACCACACTCTCACCAAGCTCTAAGAATTATTTGGTTCTCAGAATGTTATGTGCTAGCTGGGGAGTCTTCTCCTCCTTTCCAGTCTATTCCTTCCCTTTATGTTATCAACATGCTCACAGTAGGGCTGTTCAACATGGGTTTGGGGCGGGGCTGTATGAGCCTTTGAGAAGCAAACAAAATTGCAAGTATTTCAGAAACATCCCTACACCTTACTTCCTAATCAAAATACACAGTTATCTTTATACAAGTTGCCAACACTACATCACCTTAGAACAGAGACTATTTATATCTCTTTTGTTTGTTTGTGTGTTTCTCAGTTCCTGTAGCAACTTGTGTGTCGGCCAAAAGTTCCTCAGTTCATCGTTTCACCAACACCTGCCAGCTGCTGGTGTTATCTGAACCACCCACCTGGTTACTGCTAGCTACTGTCAGTCCCCTCCATATCTCATCCTCTAGCAACAATAGAACAAACGCTGCTGTGACAATAGGTGAATTTAGGCCCATTGCCTCCACATAAAACATACCAGGTTGTTTGTGTTTGTAGCCTGCAGACACACAGTACCTGTACTGAATATAAAGGACCAAATGATTTGTGTTCATACTCTTTAATGCACTGAAAGAGTCAAATTGGATGGAAAAACATAAATGAATAATATATGCCATTTAGCAGTCACTTTTATCCAAAGTGACTTACAGTCAATTGTGCATACATTTTTCATATGGGAAGCCCCAGCATTAATCAAAGCCACAATCCTTGGCGTTGCGAGCCCTATGCTCAACCAACTGAGCAACACAGTACCACACAGAACCACAAGCACTTAGCCATTCATAAACATGCACTCTAATCAACATAAATTCACTAAATTAGTTTGTACAATATTCTTCTATTGTTGTTTACCATCTCAACAAAGAGAAGAACTCTGAGCTAACAAAGACTGAAAATACTCCACTGAAGTTAATAAAAACGATGTACCAAGACCTCCATTGGCACCAACCAACAACCCTCCCCACGGAATAGTAGAGGCAGACAAAACTCAGATGTTATTTTTGTCCTATCTGCCAACAAACAAGCCATACTGTGGTAGGATCTTAAATTTGAGCCAGTTTGCTACAACAGGAATATAATCCTGCAGCAACAGGACATTTGAATTATTATGTAGATTATAATTAATGGACATTTTTGTAGGGGTTGATACATTTTTCATTAGTGCAAATGTGGAAATTAAGGTGGAAATTAWAAACTTTAGAAGCCTTTTTAAAACTCAAATACACTAAAACGTTTGCATTTCCTGCTGTAGAGGAACATTCTCAGCAACACAAGACTGATCAAATTAAGATCTGTATGCTCCAGCTCTACATTACACAAACATCTTTACACACATCTGCACAAACATCTGTACAAACTCCAACTTTGGCTTTTTTCCAGAAGGTAGACTCATCCACCCTCACCAAAAGGGTGCATGAGCCCACAGAGTCAAGAATACTTTCTCTGAACACAAGACGAAGTGCAGAACTCTTGAGAGCGCTTATTTGGGCATGGCAAGGGAAGTCTCATGAATTCAGCTGTCCTCGTGTGTTAGCCTGTGTGAAAAGCAAGCCAGCATGCACCGAGTTTGATAACAATAAGAGGCTCCATAAATAAATGAGGACCAGAGCCATTTTCACCTCCGCTGTTCTCATCAGACAAACACCACACCAAAACAAAGCCCCTGTCGTGCATCTCTCTCTCTAGTTCTCTCCTAGCTCTCCCCCAACTGACTAAACAAAAAGAGTAGGAAGCCACCAAGGGAAAATAACCAATTCTGTCTTTCCATTTGTTGTCTTCTGCATTCTATTTTCAGGTGTGGGCTGTAAGTCTTGGAAGTCAGAGGGGTAGAAGCAGAGTGGGGGTACTGTATCTCTGACAGGTGGATAGGGAACAGATACATATGGGGTTGAAGAAAATGATTGGAGAGTGGAGAGACTTGAAGTCATGGTTCTGAAACACAGGAGTAAACACTTAAACAGGTGACCATGCAGTTCCAGACAGGTTAGTCTGGTAGTCATCTGACACCTGATCTATCACTCAACTATCACATAGCCATAGSGATGGCCTGAGAGGGGTCAAGCCCTTCCCTGTGAGTGGGGGTAAACTTCTCCCCTGAAACGCCATCATCAATAAGTCATGGGCGTTAACTAGTGAGATTAAGAATGCATGCCAGCCCAGCAGGGTATTGAGTTTACATATCAAATCAAATCTTATCTGTCACATGCTTTGTATACCACAGGTGTAGACTAACAGTGAAATGCTTACTTGCGGGTCCTTTTCCAACAATGCAGAGAGAAAGATAAGCTAGGGCATCTGTCTGAGGCTATTCAGTGTGCCACRGGCACCGTCCGCTGCTCCATTCGGAAAAACTTGAACGCTTCTGTCCTCCTGCAGTCAATCAAGGTGAATAGGGCCAATTAAGTCTATTGTCTGAGGACAATGGGCACKAACTGCTCTTTGAATCAAATACCTGCTGTGGACATTATGATAAAGAGGTCAATTCTGATTGGAGGGTATAATATTTATGTTGAAAGATGGGTAGGCCTACAAATCAAGGTGTACCCTTTCCATACAATATAGAGTACTGTACTCAGCCAAAGCAAAACATGTTTGATAACTTCAAAAAAGTGAAGGCACACATAGCCTAAACTCCAGAAATTCAGAAATTGAGCGGAGTTCACTGAAATGACTCATACTAGTGTCCTTTCACTGTGTTGAAATACAATGGTGAAATACACAAGAATTAAACAAGTGCATTGTGTTGTCCTTTTTTAGAATCCAGACAAAATCGATTAAATTATTTCTACCTCAGCCTTTACTCCTTTCTGTGATTTATTGTTTTCTCTATCAGAAAGAAAGGTGGACCAAGGCACTTTATTTGTATAGCATGTTCAATGGAACAAGACGTTATAACTCTGACACGTTTCGGCTGTATGACATTCGTCAGTGAGTACAAAGACACATGAAGAGTGCCTTGGTCCTCCATTCTTTTTGATGACCAATTTACCCCTTTTACAAAAGCGCATCTTCTATCTACAAAGACTTAGTATTGTTTACCCTAGCAGCGCTTCCCTTCTTTTTTTCTATTTAATATCCATGTTCTCTCATGAGCTACACCTAGAGAACGTTCTGTTCTGCTACAGTGAACACTGTGGTAACCTCCTAAAATACCTTGCCATGGACAATTGGTGAGATTACTAACAATTCATACGTGTAGACTGTAAGAATCCATCACTGACAATGCCACAGAGAAAAGTAATCAGAAACAAAACAAATACAAAAAGACATGAGGAAATTAGTCCTTCGCATCCTTCTTTTGAGTGAGTGTGTGTGTCTGTGTGTGTGTGCCTGTGTGTGTGTGTGCGTGCCTGTGCGCATGGGTACATGCGTGCGTGTGTGTCAGTGTGTGCCTGCATGCGTGCGTTCGTACTTCCTCTTCAGTTACCATCAGTAAATTGATATCTGACCTTGAGCACAAAGGGACAGAGTGTGTACTGTCTATAAGACTGACTGCAGGAGGTCTTTCAGCATGCGTTATTGACAGAAAAGTGAACCCAACCTCAATGCAATAAAGTTAATCTCTATCTGTCCACAGCTGTGCCACCAAGGACCATACACTGACTGCAAGAACTATAACACAAACATCAACCTCTTATTTGTCACTTGTCACAACTGAACAACTGAAAAACACTTCCTCAACACACAGAAACATAGTTTTAATCATGAGTCTTTTCAGAGCAGTTCAAGAAGCAGAAACGCTCAAAACGAATTTCCAATTGAAGAACTCAACACCCCAGAGAAAGCCCCTGATACAATTATCTGTATTATAATTTATATATATTTTTACCTTTATTTAACCAGGCAAGTCAATTAAGAACAAATTGTTATTTACAATGACAGCGTGGCAAGAGGCAAAAGGCCTCCTGTGGAGACGGGGGCTGAACCCCCCCCCCCCCCCAAAACGATGAAAGACATCGTTTTGACAAACAACACAGACAGAAGACACTGGCAACAGCACAAATACAACAGCAAACAAACAGTGGATGTCTGTTTGTGTGCGTGCATGCATGCATGTGTGTGGTATATGTGAAGTAAAACAACATTCAGTTGTGTAAAGTACTTAATAAAAAATACTTTAAAGTGCTACTTGAGTAGTTTTTTTAGGGTATCTGTACTTTACTTTAATATTTATATTTTTGACTACTTTTACTTCACTACATTCCTAAAGAAAATATATACATATATTTTTTTCKAAATATATTTTTAATCTKACTTTCCACCTACGATCTAAATATACTTTCCTGCAACCCGCCTCACCCAATGTGGTACGGATCTGCTATTTTTATACGTTATAACTGGAACCTCCATCAGAAGCTAGCCAGCTAACTAGCTACTAGCTAGTAGTCACTGTTAGCCACGGCTAGTGGTCCTCACCTTTAGCTCGGACACCAGCCAGCTTTAGCTCGGTCAATACCTGCCAGTCTGCACAGCGCGATATCAACCCAGAGCATATCGGACTGCTTTTCTKCACCACATCACCGGATTCCTGCCGCAAGCTCTGGGCCATTACACCGGATCATCGCAGCTAGCTAGCTGCAACCGAGAAGCTACTGCTGGCTAACGCCTCTYTCCCGAAGTAAGCACCAGTTAGCCTTGAGCTAGCCTCYAGCTAGGCCCATCTCCCGGCTAGCCGAATAGGTATATCCGCTAATTCGTGGGCTACAATACCTCTTTTGCCAATTGGCCTGGACCCTTTATTGCCGACACGGAGTCCCGCCGATCCATCACGACTGGGCTGCCGACGTAATCGTCCGATGTGGTTTCAACAGGCTTTCCCYTTGAGATGTCGCCGAAGACCCATCTGCTAGCCCCGGCCCGCTAGCTTTCTAAATGCCGTGCCTCCCGCTCGCCTAGCATAGTAGCGACTACCGAACAGCTCCCCGACTCACCTATTGCTGCTCATTGGACACTATGATCACTCGGCTACACATGCCTCTCTCTAATGTCAATATGCCTTGTCTTATGCTGTTTCGGTTAGTTATTGTTTTATTTCACTGTAGAGACCCTAGTCCAGCTCAACATGCCTTAGATAGCTCTTTTGTCACACACGGGGAGACCTCACCTTGCTTAACTGGTGTCTACAGAGATACAAGCTCTCTCATCGTCACTCAATGCCGAGGTTTACCCCAACTGTACTCACATCCTATCATACCCTTGTCTGTACATTTTGCCCTGAATCTATTCTACCACGCCCAGAAATCTGCTTATTTTATTTTCTGTTCCTAACGCACTAGACTACCAGTTCTTATAGCCTTCCACCGTACCCTTATCCTACTCCTCCTCCTCCTCTGTTCCTCTGGTGATGTAGAGGTTAACCCAGGCCCTGTAGCCCTCAGCTTTACACCTATTCCCCAGGCGCTCTCATTTGTTAACTTCTGTAACCATAAAAGCCTTGGTTTCATGCATCTTAACATCAGAAGCCTCCTCCTTACATTTGATTTATTCACTGCTATAGCACACTCCGCCAACCCTGATGTCCTAGCCGTGTCTGAATCCTGGCTTAGGAAGACCACCAAAAACCCWGAAATTTCCATCCCTAACTATAACATTRTCCGACAAGATAGAACTGCCAAAGGGGGAGGAGTTGCAATCTACCGCAGAGATAGCCTGCAGAGTTCTGTCATACTATCCAGGTCTGTGCCCAAACAGTTTGAGCTTCTACTTAAAAAAATCCACCTTTCCAGAAATAAGTCTCTCACMGCTGCCACTTGTTATAGACCCCCTTCAGCCTCCAGCTGTGCCCTGGACACCATATGTGAATTGATTGCCCCCCCCCCCCATCTATCTTCAGAGTTCGTACTGTTAGGTGACCTAAACTGGGATATGCTTAGCACCCTGGCCGTCCTATAATCTAAGCTAGATGCCCTCAATCTCACACAAATTATCAAGGAACCTACCAGATACAACCCTAAATCCATAAACATGGGCACCCTCATAGATATCATCCTTACCAACCTGTCCTCTAAATACGTCCTCTGCTGTCTTCAAACAGGATCTTAGCGATCATTGCCTCATTGCCTGCGTCCGTAATGGGCCCACGGTCAAACGACCACCCCTCATCACTGTCAAATGCTCCCTAAAACACTATAGCGAGCAGGCCTTCCTATTCGATATGGCCCGGGTATACTGGAAGGATATTGACCTCATCCCATCAGTAGAGGATATCTGGTTGTGCTTAAAAAGTGCTTTCCTCYCCATCTTAAATAAGCATGCCCCGTTCACAAAATGTAGAACTAAGAACAGATATAGCCCTTGGTTCACTCCAGACTTGACTGCCCTTGACCAGCACAAAAACATCCTGTGGCATACTGCATTAGCATCGAATTGCCCCCGCGATATGCAACTTTTCAGGGAAGTCAGGAACCAATATACACAGTCAGTTAGGAAAGCTAAGGCTAGCTTTTTCAAACAGAAATTTGCATCCTGTAGTACTAATTCCAAAAAGTTTTGTGACACCGTAAAGTCCATGGAGAATAAGAGCACCTCCTCTGCCCACTGCACTGAGGCTAGGAAACACTGTCACCACCGATAAATCTACGATAATCGAGAATTTCAATAAGCATTTTTCTACGGCTGGCCATGCTTTCCACCTGGCTACCCCTACCCCGGCCAACAGCTCTGCACCCCCCACAGCAACTTGCCCAAGCACCCCCYSTTCTCCTTCACCCAAATCCAGATAGCTGATGTTCTGAAAGAGCGGCAAAATCTGGATCCCTACAAATCAGCTGGGCTAGACAATCTGTACCCTCTCTTTCTAAAATTATCTGCCGAAATTGTTGCAACCTCTATTACTAGCCTGTTCAACCTCTCTTTCGTATCGTCTGAGATCCCCAAAGATTGGAAAGCTGCCGCGGTCATTCAAAATGGTCGGTGATCTGTTTGTTAACTTGGCTTTTGAAGACTTTAGAAAGGCAGGGCAGGATGGATATAGGATGAGACACTCTAGATCCAAACTGTTATAGACCTATATCCATCCTGAGACACTCTAGATCCAAACTGTTATAGACCTATATCCATCCTGCCTGCCTTTCTAAAGTCTTCAAAAGCCAAGTTAACAAACAGATCACCGACCATTTTGAATCCCACCGTACCTTCTCCGCAATCTGGTTTCCGAGCTGGTCATGGGTGCACCTCAGCAACACTCAAGGTCCTTAACAATGTCATAACCGCCAWCTCCAAACAAGTTTGAATGCCATACAACACTCCTTCCGTGGCCTCCAACTGCTCTTAAATGCTAGTAAAACTAAATGCATGCTCTTCAACCGTTTGCTGCCCGCACCTGCCCGCCCGCCTAGCATCACTACTCTGGACGGTTCTGACTTTTAGAATATGTGGACAACTACAAATACCTAGCTGTCTGGTTAGACTGTAAACTCTCCTTCCAGACTCACATTAAGCATCTCCAATCCAAAATTAAATCTAGAATCGGCTTCCTATTTTGCAACAAAACCTCCTTCACTCATGCTGCCAAATATACCCTCGTAAAACTGACTATCCTACTGATCCTTGACTTTGGCGATGTCATTTACAAAATAGCCTCCAACACCCTACTCAGCAAATTTCACCAAAGCCCCATATACTACCCATATACTACTGTATGCTCTCGTTGGCTGGCCCTCACTTCATATTCGTCGCCAAACCCACTGGTTCCAGGTCATCTATAAGTCTTTGCTAGGTAAAGCCCCACCTAATCTCAGCTCACTGGTCACCATAGCAGCACCCACCCATAGCAGGTATATTTCACTGGTCATCCCCAAAGCCAACTCCCCTTTGGCCGCCTTTCCTTCCAGTTCTCTGCTGCCAATGACTGGAACGAACTGCAAAAATCACTGAAGCTGGAGTCTCATATCTCCGTCACTAACTTTAAGCATCAGCTGTCAGAGCAGCTTATCTGTACACAGCCCGTCTGTAAATAGCCCACCCAACTACCTCTTCCCCATATTGTTATTTATTGTTTTGCTCTTTTTCACCCCAGTTTGTCTAATTGCACATCATCATCATCATCATCATCATCTGTACATCTATCACTCCAGTGTTTAATTGCTAAATTGTAATTATTTCGCCACTATGACCTATTTATTGCCTTACCTCCCTAATCTTACTACATTTGCACACACTGTACATATATTTTTCTATTTTGTTACTGACTGTACGTTTGCTTATCCCATGTGTAATTCTGTGTTGTTCAGGGCCTTGTTCTCAACTGGTCTACCTGGTTAAATAAAGGTGAAATAACAAATATATATATTTTTTAAATGTACTTTTTACTCCATACATTTTCCCTGACACCCAAAAGTACTTGTTACATTTTGAATGTAACAAGGACAGGACAGGACAATTGTCAAATTCATGCACTTACAGTGGCTTGCGAAAGTATTCACTTACCTTGGCATTTTCCCTATTTTGTTGCCTTACAACCTGGAATTAAAATTGATTTTTMGGGGGGGGTTGTATCAATTGATTTACACAACATGCCTACCACTTTGAAGACGGTAAATATTTTTGTGAAACAAACAACAAATAAAACAAAAAAAACTGAAAACTTGAGCGCGCATAACTATTCACCCTCCCAAAGTCAATACTTTGTAGACCAACCTTTTGCAGCAATTACAGCTGCAAGTCTCTTGGGATATGTCTCTATAAGCTTGGCACATCTAGCCACTGGGATTTTTGCCCATTCTTCAAGGCAAAACTGCTCCAGCTCCTTCAAGTTGGATGGGTTCCACTGGTATACAGCAATATTTAAGTCATACCACAGATTCTCAATTGGATTGAGGTTTTTGACTAGACCATTCCAAGACATTTAAATATTTCCCCTTTTACCACTCGAGGGTTGCTTTAGCAGTATGTTTTGGGTCATTGTCCTGCTGGAAGGTGAACCTCCGTACCAGTCTCAAAACTCTGAAAGACTGAAACAGGTTTCCCTCAAGAATTTCGTCGTATTTAGGGCCATCGATCATTKCTTGAATTCTGACCAGTTTTCTGGTCTCTGCCGATGAAAAACATCCCCACAGCAGGATGGTGTTCTCGGGGTGATGGGAGGTGTTGGGTTTGCGACAGACACAGCATTTTCCTTGATGGCCAAAAAGCTTAATTTTAGTCTCATCTGACCAGAGTACCTTCTTCCATATGTTTGGGGAGTCTCCCACATGCCTTTTGGCAAACACTAAACGTGTTTGCTTATTTTCTTCTTTAAGCAATGGCTTTTTTCTGGCCACTCTTCCATAAAGCCCAGCTCTGTGGAGTGTATGGCTTAAAGTGGTCCTATGGACAGATACTCCAATCTCCGCTGTGGAGCTTTGCAGCTCCTTCAGGGTTATTTTTGGTCTCTTTGTTGCCTCTCTGATTAATGCCCTCCTTGCCTGGTCCGTGAGTTTTGGTGGGCGGCCCTCTCTTGGCAGGTTTGTTGTCGTGCCATATTCTTTCCATTTTTTAATAATGGATTTAATGGTGCTCCGTGGGATGTTCAAAGTTTCTGATAATTTTTTATAACCCAACC
>NW_019957525.1:346707-387208 GCF_002910315.2 Salvelinus sp. IW2-2015 | reverse complement strand
TTCTCCACAACTTTGTCCCTGACCTGTTTGGAGAGCTCATTGGTCTTCATGGTTCCGCTTGTCGGTGGTTCACCTTGCTTAGTGGTGTTGCAGACTCTGGGGCCTTTCAGAACAGATGTATAAATACTGAGATCATGCGACACTTAGTTAAATAAAGTCCACCTGTGTGCAATCTAAATATGTGACTTCGGAATGTAATTGGTTGCACCAGATCTTATTTAGGGGCTTCATTGCAAAGGGGGTGAATACATATGCACGCACCACTTTTTTGTTTTGTTTTGTGACTTTAAAAAGAAAAGTAATTTTCTTAATTTCACTTCACCAATTTGGACTATTTTGTGTTTGTCCATTACATGAAACCCAAATAAAAATCKATTTAAATTACAGGTTGTAATGCAACAAAATAGGTTTTGAACGCCAAGGGGGAMGAACACTTTTGCAAGGCACTGTATCAAGAGAACATCCCTACTCATCCCTACTGCTTCTGATCTGGCAGACTCACTAKACACACATGTTTTGTTAGTAAATGATATCTGAGTGTTGGCGTGTGCCCCTGGCTATCCGTCAATAAAACATAACAAGAAAATGGTGCCGTTTGGTTCGCTTAATATAAGGAATTTTTACAGATTTTTACCTTTGATACATAAGTATATTTTAGCAATTACATTTACTTTTGATACTTAATTATATTTAAAACCAAATACTTTTARTCAAGTAGAATTTTACTGGGTGACTTTCATTTTTACTTGAGTCATTTTCTATCAAGGTACTTTTTCCACCACTGAACATGATTTCTTACATAAGGCAACGCAAACCAATGACACCGGGTGACAATTAGAAACAACTACATGCTCCAACAACCTGTTCATCTATTTGTCCCTTGAACTTTGAACACCAGGTTCTGGAGTTTTGGGTTGGCTTGGAGGGAAATCAGGGGGCTGAGTAATGAAATGACCTTTATCCATGCTCTGTAAACATTTTTGGGACTGTTAGCACAACACAWGATTGAGATCTGAACTTGAATGTGTTTTGAGCAAGAATAGAGGATAGATAAAATGGCAGTTTCCCTAAAATGGCCTTATAAATAAGAATGTACCAGTGCTTGAGCCTGCGTGTTGCTAGTAATGTCCACCAGAGAGCACTGTAGAGATCACAATGGAGAGTTAGACATCTCTGATTGGTGACAAAACGAAGGGCTGTAAGATACAGAGTCAAGAGCCTTCAGTGTAGAATTTGAAACAAACTCCCAGATATTTGGACGTTTTGACTTTCTCTATTGAATGTCCTTCCAAGGTAATTACATGGTTTTCAGAGTGTTTAGTATTGGAAAATAGCATGCATTTTGTTTTAGAGGAATTCCGAACAAGATTAAATCATACAAATACTGTTAACTTCTTATGGCTGCAGGGGCAGTATTGAGTAGCTTGGATGAAAGGTGCACAGAGGTGCCCAGAGTAAACGGCCTGCTCCTCAGTCATAGTTGCTAATATATGCATACTATTATTAGTATTGGATAGAAACCACTCTGAAGTTTCTAAAACTGTTTGAATTATGTCTGTGAGTATAACAGAACTCATATGGCAGGCAAAAACCTGAGAAAATATCCAAACAGGAAGTGGAAATTCTGAGGCTGGTGGATTTTCAACCAAGCTTCCATTGAAATCCAAGCGAGATATGGATGAGTTTTCACTTCCTACGGCTTCCACTAGATGTCAACAGTCTGTAGAACTTTGTCTGATGACTCTACTGTGAAGGGGGGCCGGGTGAGAGGAGAATTAGTCACCACTGCCATGAGGTGACCATGCTTTGACKATGCGCGTTCACATAAGAGGGAGCTCCGTTCCATCGCTCATCTGAAGTCAATGTAATTCTCCGATTGGAACGTTATTCAAGACTTATGTTAACAACATTCTAAAGATTGATTCAATATGTTTCTACTGACTGTTACGGAACTTTTGGACATTTCGTCATGTTTTAGTGAACGCGCTTGGTGACTTTGGAATTGTTTACCAAACGCGCTAACCAAAGTAGCTAATTGGACATAAATAACGGACATTATTGAACAAATCAAGCATTTATTGTGGACCTGGGATTCCTGGGACTGCATTCTGATGAAGATCATCAAAGGTAAGGGAATATTTATCATGTAATTTTTGGTTTCTGTTGACTTCAACGTGGCGGCTAATTTGACTATAGTTCTGAGTGCCGTCTCAGATTATTGCATGGTTTGCTTTTTCCGTAAAGATTTTTGAAATCTGACACAGCGGTTGCATTAAGGAGAGGTATTCTATAATTCCATGTGTATAACTTGTATTATCATCTACATTTATGATGAGTATTTCTGTTGATAGATGTGGCTATGCACTGTCACTGGATGTTTTTGGAACTAGTGAACGTAACACGCCAATGTAAACTCAGATTTTTTTAATAAATAATGCCAACTTTATCAAACAATGTATTGTGTAACATGAAGTCCTATGAGTGTCATCTGATGAAGATCATCAAAGGTTAGTGATTCATTTTATCTCTACTTGTGCTTTTTGTGACTGCTATCTTTGGCTGGAAAAATGGCTGTGCTTATTCTGTGGCTTGGTGGTGACCTAACATAATCGTTTGTGGTGCTTTCGCTGGAAAGCATATTTGAAATCGGACACTTTGGTGTGATTAACAACAAGATTACCTTTAAAATGGTATAAGACACATGTATGTCTGAGGAATTTTAATTATGAAATTTCTGTTGTTTGAATTTGGCGCCCTGCACTTTRACTGGCTGTTGTCATATCATCCCGTTACCGGGATTGCAGCCATAAGAAGTTTTAAATGACGTTAAAAGCTGTTTGATTCTTCTCAAAAAGCTGAAGTCAAACTGCTGCCACCTGAATAGAGAACAGTGTCATCTACATAAAAATAATCTGTCTCACCCGAGCACAACTCTACAATGTCCGACATACAACAACCTGCCTTAACACACTGGGTTCAATATGACAGGTAGTTCACAAACCACTCTAGAGCATGACCAGTAATCTGAATACACTCCAATCTCTGCACCAAGACAGTACCGACCACAGTGTCAAACGCCTTTGGCAAGTCTATGAATACAGATATAAAATGCAGCTTCTTATCCAAAGCACAGTGAATATCATTCAAAACCTTCAAAGTTGATGTGACAGTTCTGTGGCTAAACCTAAAATCTGATTGCATTCCACTCACAATATTATTTTCCTGGAGGTAGACCTTAAGCTGCTTATTGACTAGGGACTTCAATACCTTTGCCAGAACAGACTATTTAGATATGGGCCAATAGTTATTCAGTGGACAAATGCTGATTTCCACAACTTAGAGATTTAATGACATTCTAGGGTGAGGTTAAAGATGCATGTTAAGGGGGGGGGGGGGGTCAACGTTTGCTCAGAGGTAACTATGTAATACACAGCTTGGCTGTTTGGGCATAACTGAACGTTTATTGATTTGCTGGATGAATTTTCTAAAAGCTTATTGCTATGTTTGGGGGACTAGAATAACAGACAGAGAGGAATCTAGCATGCTCTCTATGGAATGTATAATAATCAAGATCAATAAATAAATCCTCTGGGTAATTCATCTTTGCAAATGTGTAGGAAGCAACACACTTCTCAATGAGCGTTGGGGGATAAAGATGTTATAAGGCATCACCTTGATGTACTTGAGAAGAGGTAACAATGAACACGTTTTGGAGGGCACACACATTATAGTCTTATCAGATAATATAAGGTAAAGCTTTAGAAGGAGAAATCTTGCGGCTTAAAAGTGAGGCCACTGGTAACACCACTGAGTGCCACTGGTAACACCACTGAGTGCCACTGGTAACACCACTGAGTGCCACTGGTAACACCACTGAGTGCCACTGATAACACCACTGAGTGCCACTGACAACACCACTGAGTGCCACTGACAACACCACTGAGTGCCACTGGTAACACCACTGAGTGCCACTGACAACACCACTGAGTGCCACTGACAACACCACTGAGTGCCACTGATAACACCAGAATGTCATCTCAAGAACTTCAACTGGACGAAAAGGTATTTTGCATCATCTAAAGAGTCAGACAGTGATATGTAAAGAATAAGGAGGAGGAGAAGACTGACATTTGGGCTTTTCTTCGGAGCTACACTAGGCTACACTACGCCAAACATTAGGAACATCTTCCTAATATTGAGTTTCACCCCCTTTTGCACTAAGAACAGCCTCAATTCATCAGGGCATGGACTCTACAAGGTGTTGAAAGCATTACACAGGGATGCAGGCCCATTTTGACGCCAATGCTTCTCACAGTTGTGTCAAGTTGGRTGGATGTCCTTTGGGTGGTGGACCATTCTTGATGCACACGGGAAACTGTTTAGCATGGGAAAAAAACAGCAGAGCTGCAGTTCTTGACACAAACCAGTACACCTGACACCTACTAACATACCCCGTTCAAAGGAACTTAAATATTGTCTTGCCCATTCACCCTTTGAATGGCACGCATYCACAATCCATGTCTCAATTGTCTCATGGAATAAAAAAACTTTCTTTAACCTGTCCTCCTACCCTTCAGCCACACTGATTGAAGTGGATTTAACAAGAGACATCAATTAAGGGATCATAATTTTCACCTGTATTCACCTGGTCAGTCTATGTCATGGAAAGAGCAGGTGTTCTAAATGTTTTGTATAGTCAGTGTACGCATCAATTGTTGTTTGGTCTTTTTGGAGCAGACCTTTAATTGTCTGGGACCAAACATGAATACATCTTCTACTACACATTTTAATGTGATTGAAAATCTAAGATGACAATAATGACCTTTGTGAAGAGAAAGATGAGTGACTCTTCAAAGTGTACTGGAAACCTTAAATCTGGAATCCACATTAGGGGCAAACAGTGCTACGGTTGGCCCCAGTACATTTGTTATTGTTTTTATTTTGTTTATGAAACAGGAGGAGCATTCAACAATGTGTAAAAAAATAAATATATTCAGCTGTTCTATTGCGCATGCAATGATGTGCAATGATTTCAAAGGAACAAATAATATTGTTTGAAGTAATTTCTTTGTTGTAATATCGCAAACGGACGTGGCAGTTTCACCATTACTGACTCCAGCTTTAAGGGGAGGCAGCAGTGCTACATGGTATCTTCAGGGGTAACTTTACCTCTCTAACTTCATATTCTATTATTTTTCAAATGAAAGCCCCTGTGAAAACTGTCAGACAAGACTGCATTCTTCCCAACATTAAAACAGATTGATATATGGCAGGAAGTTGATAATCAAAAGCTTAGGAGTGTATGGGACAGAACTTGAGGGTACAATTAATGAACAGTAAACCTGAGGAGTGGTTCTGAGCCACTTTAGGGTTACATAAGGTGGATTATAATCAGGTTCTAAAAAGGACACCTTACTATAATCATTATTTTGTTAGGTTACAGGCTTATTCTAAAATGGATTAAATTGTTTTTTCCCCTCATCAATCTACACACAATACCCTATAATGACAAACAAAAACAGGTATGTCATTTTTTCCCCCTCTAATTTATTACAAATAAAAACTGAAATATCACATTTACATAAGTATTCAGACACTTTACTTTGTTGAAGCACCTTTGGCAGCGAGTCTTCTTGGGTATGATGCTACAAGCTTGGCACACCTGTATTTGGGGAGTTTCTCCCATTCTTCTCTTCAGATCCTCTCAAGCTCTGTCAGGTTGGATGGGGAGRGTCYCTGCACAGCTATTTTCAGCTCTCTCCAGAGATGTTCGATCGGGTCCAAGTCTAGGTTCTGGCTGTGCCACTCAATGACATTCAGAGACTTTTCCCAAAGCCACTCCTGCGTTGTCTTGGCTGTGTGCTTAGGGTCGTTGTCCTGTTGAAAGGTGAACCTTCGCCCCAGTCTGAGGTACTGAGCANCACTCCTGCGTTGTCTTGGCTGTGTGCTTAGGGTCGTTGTCCTGTTGAAAGGTGAACCTTCGCCCCAGTCTGAGGTACTGAGCACTCTGGAGCAGGTTTTCATCAAGGAACTCTCTGTACTTTAATCCGTTCATCTTTCCTCGATCCTGACTAGTCTCTGCCGCTGAAAAACATCTCCAGTGCATGATGCTGRCACCARCATGCTTCACCGTAGGGATGGTGRCAGGTTTKCTCCAGACGTGATGCTTGGCATTCAGGCCAAAGAGTTCAATCTTGGTTTCATCAGACCAGATAATCTTGTTTCTCATGGTCTGAGAGTCCTTTCGGTGCCTTTAGGCAAACTCCAAGCGGGCTGTCATGTGCCTTTTACTGAGGAGTGGCTTCCGTCTGGCCACTCTACCACAATGGCCTGATTGGTGGAGTGCTGCAGAGATGTTTGTCCCTCTGGAAGGCTCTTCCATCTCCACAGAGGAACTCTGGAGCTCTGTCAGAGTGACCATCAGGTTKTTGGTCACCTCCCTGACCAAGGCCCTCCTCCCCCGATTGCTCAGTTTGGCCGGGCGGCCAGCTCTAGGAAGAGTCTTGGTGGTTCCAAACTTCTTCCATTTCAGAATGATGGAGGCCACTGTGTTTCTAAATACCTGTTTTTGCTTTGTCATTATGGGATATTGTGTTTAGATTGATGGTGATTTATGTATTTTTTATCCATTTTAGAATAAGGCTGTAATGTAACAAAATGTGGGAAAAGTCAATGGGTCTGAATACTTTCCCAATGCACTGTATTGAGAAGGTTATCCTTGCTCAGCTACCTGCACAGGGCAACAGACAGAAGGCACAGACAGAAGGCACAGACAGGCAGCTATCATATTTTGGCTAAAGGTTAGCTAACTTCACCATAGAAGTCTGGCATAGACCGGGATAATGCCAAATTGTAAGAATGATTTCTGCGACACAACACAATAATTACCAATATTTCCATCCAAAAACAAGAGAGGGTGTTGTTTGAAGACAAGGTAGCATGGTTTCAGAGGAGCGTGAGTGGGAGATATAAATACGCTCTATGCCTCTGCATCCGCAAAGGTAAGATGAGAATATCAACTGTATGTGTGGCCTGTAGAAAGGCTGAGACACTGCCACACACAGTTATCTGTGTGGTATATGTGTGTGTGTGTGTGTGTGTGTGTGTGTGTGTGTGTGTGTGTGTGTGTGTGTGTGTGTGTGTGTGTGTGTGTGGTGTGTGTGTGGTGTGTGTGTGTGTGTGTGTGTGTGTGTGTGTGTGTGTGTGTGTGTGTGTGTGTGTGTGTGTGCGTGTGCTCATTCTCTGATATGATTTCAGAAACCAAATGTGCCTAGCACCAGTGTTATCTAGCTAGGTACTATTTAGTATTCATGGGAATATTGGCGGTTAGCTGTGAAGCACAGAGCTGATAAGGCTAGCCAGTGAAGAATTGAGATGTGTCTCTAGTCTATCACCCTTACCCCATCCTCTGCCTTTAAATGATTCAAATGTACAGTACCATCCAGATTTCAGACCTTACAGAGTTTGAAGAAGTTACGAGAGAGAGAACAGAAAAAGACAGCAAAGTTATCTAGCTGAACAAAGAGACATCTATGGAGTTCAATAACAAAGAGCTGCAAGTAATAAGCTAGTCCTAAATATATCAACAACGATAAGCATTGTATTTGGGACAAATCATTTGCTAACCCTGAAACCTCAAGTAAATCTTGTAATGAATAATGTGGCAATTGAGCAGCTAGAGTAGACTGCTTGGTGTAACCCTAGATTGTAAACTGACATGGTCAAAACATATTGATGCAAAGGAAGCTAAGATGGGGAGAGGTCTGTCTGTGATAAAGCACTGCTCTGAAGTCCTACAGGCCCTTGTTTTATCACACTTGGACTACTACCCAGTTACATGGTCAAGTSCCACAAAGGACATAGGCACATTACAGTTGTCCCAGAACAGAGCAGCACCGCTGGCCTTTAATACTGGCTCAAAGTAGGAGAGATTGACTGCATCACTACTTGTCTTTGTGAGAGGTATTGACGTGTTGAATGCACCGAACTGTCTGTTCAAACAGCTAACACACAGCTCAGACACCCATACATACCCCACAAGACATGCCACAAGCGGTCTCTTCACAGTTCCTATATCCAGAACAGATGCTGGAAAACGCATACAGCCATACTACATACAGCCATGACCACATGGAACTCTCTTCCACATCAAGTAACTCAAGTGAGCAGTAAAATCAAATTTAAAAACATAAAACCTCATGGTAGAATGCGGATACACACACACATACGCACACACACTAACACATGCACTCTCCACACACACACAKAGCAATATTGTAGTATTGTAGTGTTGTAGTGTAATATAGTAATAATGTCTTGTATGATGTATTGTTTTATTTATTATGTAGGCTGTTGTGTTTTAATGTAATTGTTTTAATCCTGCCTTGGCAGCAGCTAATGAGGATCCTAATAAATACTAAATAGCCTATTATTTATTTGTAAAGTCTAATCCTTTTTAAGCTTGCTGAATATTCCAGTTGAGAATGCAAATAGCCAGTACGATGCAAGCCTGGAGTATTCATTAGAACAGGAGAAAACTATCACCCTGACAACTGACTTTGACCTTTCTCTTGAGTCTTGATTACCGGAATGTTCAGCGAGTGTTGGGCACAACCTCTGAAGAAATAGATACAGTACATCTAGAGACTCCCCACACTGGCTGATCTTTGAAGGATCCAGRACAAATCGAAAGACTATTAGCAAGATGTTCCTTTGACTTCCAATTTGCATACCGGCAGCTACAGAGAAACAGAGTTTATTGTGTCAAACACTTATTTAGTTCAGATATTATTTCACCTCTGGTTAAGTCTACGATACAGAAACTCACAAGAATATTGAAAAGAAGTTCAATTAACACTATCTGATGGGAAATTGGGGACGTATGTACTGTAGACTAATCTCCAGACAGACAGACAGAATGTCATCCCTTCATCAATCAAACAGTRATACTGAAATGTGATTGTGTTCATGAGATGTTCTGCTGAAGCTACTCAGCACACATGTTAATCCCATCCAGGAACACATCATCAGTGCCGACACATTACGGAAATATCCATTCAAAACTACCCAGAGGTCTTGTCTTAAAACCTACATCAGAATCACTGCTAGCTAGCCAGAGCCGTCTGCACGGTCTTCACCTGAACAAATAGGCAAAATCACAGGCTTCGTCATGCACTTGAGGGGGTGTTGCTTACTAGTGCATATGCGTCACACACATTTTTTTTCTAGCAGCCCAGGTGGGAAATTGGAAGAAAAAAATAAATGTATATTGAATTGCCATCTGCAAGGGCTGTATATTACAATTTAATTAGAACAATTTAACCAGATTTAACTTGCAAGATGGTCTTTAAGGTCACACAGAACGATTGCCATTGGTCCTGAAGCATTTTCACACTGATATCCTGTTGTCTATAAGCAACAAATCAATGATGGTTCTTTATTGGCCTTGACAAGTATACAATATACAGGATGCTCACTCATATTTTCGACATTAAAAACCCATCAAATATTCAAACAGAAGTTCCAAAGTTTTGCCTATATACACAATGACTCCGCCATGAGCCATGACCCTTACTCAGCCACCACCAACAAAAACCCTCAAGTTATAAATAAATGTTTAATTTGTCTACAATGGTCCATGCAAATGTTAACTGATGAGGATGTTGCATGTCTTACAAGTGAACATTGACATCAATGACCAGCAATATATTAGCATCAGGTTGGGTAAGATTGTGTTTCCTTTTTGTCCTTTTTCACAGAAAAGCTTCAAAATTATTCTCATGGCATTGTATACAACTCAACATGCAGACTACTGTSAGAAAAGAGAAAAACATGTATGCACTCACTASTGTAAATTGCTGTGGATAAGAGCATCTGCTAAATGACTAAAATGTAAACTGTAAAGACAGAAGAAAGCTCGAATAGCTCCCGATGTCTGCATGACAAGATATTCTCTAATGTTAGGTGAAATAAATACATCTATTAAGCTATAAACTGTCTGTCAGTGAGCAGCGAAAAGGATCAGACTCAGCCCTCACTGTCACAGCAAACATCTGTAGATTATCCTGACCATGTCTTGAATAAATGGTGTAGTTTCTTAAAATGTATTTTAAATAGTTTATTAACATATTTGTCTACGATTTATGAATAACCCATACACTAGTAAAACATTCCATACCTGCTCTTCTTGCTTTTGAGTTGCATTTGGCTCCTTGGGAGTAGTCATGATAACTAACTACACAGCGTAGAGATCACAGCTGTCAAGTCCTGAACAGACAGGTGCGGAGTGCTGCGAACCGTACCGTGCTTTACATTTCAATGCAGAGAGAGAGAGAGAGAGAGAGAGAGAGAGAGAGAGAGAGAGAGAGGAGAGAGAGAAGAGAGAGAGAGAGAGAGAGAGAGAGAGAGAGAGAGAGAGAGAGAGGAGAGAGAGAGAGAGAGAGAGAGAGAGAGAGAGAGAGAGAGAAGAAAACAGCGAGAGAGAGAGAAAAGAAAACAGAGAGAGAAAAGAGAGAGAGAAAGAGAGAGAGAAGAGAGAGAGAGAAGAGAGAGAGATAGAGAGCGCTCAACTTCACACCAATCCCCGAGATGTCACACGGACGGACGCCTTTTCTTGTTTTGACAACGAGTATAATTTGGTAAAGCAATCATCGCTGCAGCTGACTGCATATGGCACTGGCAGTCGCTTCAGCACAGAGAAAGTGACATTTGGTGGGTGGTCGAGCAATTCAGCTTTCACCATTATTATTGTTATTATTATCACCATCATCATCACATCTGATGTTCAACCAMTTCTCTGACCACTTCTGCACCAGTGTTGCTGCAGATGACTGTTGAAACTTGACCCCAAAAAGTGTAATAAAAATGCATTTCCAATATCCTCKTACAGTAATAATATGGTGGATCAAACGTGAAGGTAAAAGTGAAATAGTTAGGCTATCAAAATAAACAGTGTTGTCAGTCAGATTTCTTRTCTTTTACTTTATGAATAATTAAATATTTTGCACTGAACTAAAGATTCATCTACACAAGGTGTTCTCCAAATGAGGCAACTATGCAAATAGGGTTGGAATTGAAAGCCAGAATTACAAACATGCATAAAAATAGAAAACATTATACTACACACCCACAAAACTAGGAACCACCATCAATGCACTTTCTTTAAAAAAGTTATACATTTGTCTGTCTTAAAACCTCTAATTTCTTTTCTGTAACACAATTAAGCCCAACTAATTAGACAATCCTTACATTTTGATCACATTGACATTGTTAATTAATGTTGGCACTGTTCCTACCCCTCTCCTGCTTTTCTCCCTCCTAACGCTTACAGCTCTTGCTCAAGGCTAATTCATGTTGAACCACGTTTTGCCCTCTATATTGTCCTGGAGTCCCTGTGCCTCCGCGGTACCCATGGGAGCACACGTTTCTTCCTTCAACCACAGAGKCTAATTTTAGAAGTCTGCCAATCAGCCCTCTCCTCCTCCCCACTGCACAATGAGCTGTGAGGACTGAGGAGCCTTCCGCTCTGAGACCTGATGTGTCTACCTATTCAGCTCACTTTGAGCAGCCGGCACCCCAGCCCTATTGCCAGCAATGGCGCGCATGGACACARGCTCACATAGAAACACGGGTCTGCATTGCTGGGGAAGGTGATTCAAGTTTCAAGAATGAGAATGTGAGTTGTTACATGATCTTAGTTATTAGTGTTTATGCTTTTCAGGTTCTCCTCTATTCATTACTAGAAGAACTTGAAAACGTCTCTGCACACTTCTAGTCAGATCCACACTTATTTTAATAGTAGCTCCTGTAAGCTTTCAGCTTGCTTTGATGAAGGTTGACTGACCGAAAGCTTAGATACTATTAAAATAAATGAGGATCTTACTGGAAGTGTGAGGAGACTTTTTCCTGTTTCTCCAGTTTGGCATTTTATCTCCAGCACCTTCAATAATGGCTTTTGGCTGTGCAGTAGATTCAGCCTATTATCCTCYTTTCAAGTTTCTCCAGTTCCTCATGCAATCATTACAACTATAGATTATGAGCCACTGGTGCTGCATAATTTGGTAAGCAGCAAGTTTATAAGATTGGAGCTCTTGACTTTTCCTCACTTTWTAAACTAACAATGATGTAGTRCGGTGGTCTGGTAAATAATATTGTGTGCTGATTTAATTGATAACCATCTACTCTATCTGCAGGTTGAGGGAGCACATATCCTCACCTCTTGAGACAGATGCTGAAGGTAAGCGCAGCGGACACGTCAATTACAGTCTCYAAAACGTCACCCTAGGCAACAGAAAACTTTGATAATGAAAATATTCCGGTGTGTCCTCTTCAGACAAACAGCTCTCCAAAAAAATAACGAGGCAGACATGCCAGAACGTCACGACTCGAAACCAAAGTTTGCAGGCAAAACCTTTGCAGTGGTTTTAGTTAAGGTAGTTGATGCAAACTAGCCACTTGCGAAATGCACTCATTAAAAATAACCTCTGATCTCCATCTTGCTAYCTACTATTTTTATTTTTCAAGCAGATAAGGTAGTGATACAAGCATTGACATAGTCTCTCTATGCGTAAAGAGTATGTCCTTGAAACCAGACCCTAGTCACTGTTGCCTAGCGACAAAGAGATAACAGCAAACATACAGGTCATTTAGTCTAGTTAATATGGCCTCCAGTGGGGTTACTGCTACATTCTGATTGGCCAAAAAACATTTTTGTGATTCTGACCATTGACCAAGGTATTCTTGATATTGATTCAATGATCTGGTCGTCCCTTTGTTGAAACCCCCATTCAGAGGAAGGCCAGAGAGTAATCGACTCACAGTGATAGGTCTAACAAATGGGGGTTCGTTTTGGGGACCATTATCCTTTCTCCTTGTTATTTATGAGTTATGCAGACAAAGACCATGGGTCTCGAAAAATAGAGGAGCCTTGAATGGATTTCACCTCTCAAATCAATCAATAAACACCTGTTTACTCTTCAAGACCACAGAGAACAAACATAATAATTGTAATGATGTTTGTACTAATTYGTAAGCAGTGTAGGCATCTCCTCCCATAATGCATACATGGCAATATAATTAATTAGTATAATTTATATATGAAATACTCACAATAAACACCCACAARTAATACCATCCTACAGTGCATTCATCTACAGTAAGTCGAGTCTCTGAAAAGAAAGTGTGGCCATGCAGCCCCTTAAGAAGTGATGTTACATAATACTACTCCCACATGTAGTATAAATAGTTCCCATTCCTTCCCATCAGACACTCTGTTTTTACTGGGGCTGCCTGCATCTCACGCACTCTGTAAACTCCATAGAGAAACCTTATCTCTATGCCAGTATACACCTTGTTTAAAAGGAGATCTTACAGATGTAGGTAGGATCTTAATGTGAGACAGTTTGCTACAGCAGGAAATAGTCCTGCACCAACAGGAAATGTGAATTATTATYTGGATTYTAATTAAATGGACYTTTTTTGTAGGGGTTGATCTATTTTTCGTCAAGGAAAATCAAGTCTGAAATTTCAATGTGGAAATTACAAACTTCAGAAGACTTTTTAAACCRCAAATACACCACAAGTWAAACATCTCTGGCATTGCAGGAAAGTCTCCTTTAAAAGGGTGATCATATTAAGGCCAGGCACCTCAGGCAAAAATGATTGCTTTGCATCTACTTATCAATTTTAGGATTTATTGGTATTTTGGTCCATTAATATTAGTATTTTGAAAAGTAAAAAAGTTAATGAAAATATATATTAATGCATCCTGAGCTCTCCTTTAACCTCTCATTTTGCAATGAACTAGAGGATAAGTTCCCTCGGCTTAGACCTGTGTAGTTTGACGGCCCTCCATTGTTACATGGCCTCCCACTTATCTTTATCTTTCTTGTTTCTTGTTTCTTTTAACTTTTACGCCCTTAAATCGGGCATATATAGCCCATTTATGTGTTGTCTGCATCTTAAAGGCAGTCAACATTTCATGAATTGTAACCTCTTAAAATGGAAATACATTCATAATTTCAAAGCTCACACGTCATGTAAAGGCCCATTTCATAGAGAATGTTACAAACGGGACTATATGTAGTAACGTAGTTTGAAGAGATGGTGATTGGGTCTAAATAGGTGTTTGATAGTCTAAATTCAGTCTACTTGTCTTTAACTGACATTTCCAGAAAGTCAAACTCTTTTCACACACCAGCAATTTTTTCTCAGCCTCAGAAGCATATTTATCCACAATCTGCTATGTATAAATCTGGTCCTGGAGTGTCTTAACAAAATTAAATATTTAGGCTGATCCTAAAAATCAGCCAGATAAAATGGATTTGTGTGATATGAAAATAGGCACATATTTAATAATTTCACATAATTTGCATATTTTAACAATATTTCAGAAACATTTTAATARAAAAAAGTATCATATTAGTGTCCACATTCAACTGGTCAAAGTTGATTGTGATATGATTAAGGGGGGGGAAACATCCCTATTAGGGTGTGATGCCTGGCCTTAAGTTGATACATCTGTAGTAGTTCAGCCTGCATGTCTGCTTATTTGTATTAAACTGATGCTATTCTCACGATCATGAAAAGCCTATACCCTATTACTGTAGAGGTCAGAGCCAATCTCAGCAGAGTGACCGCCCTCTTGCKCTAGTCATCTGTGGGGAAATGGTAAACTCACCCCTCTAGAGAGTAGAGTAGAGCTGGGAACATACGCCTGGCTCAGTGATGGAAGCTTGAAATAGGAACAAACCAATATTGGTACATTGTCTCATATAGAGGAGATGACTAGAGGAATATCTGTAGGCTATGTGTGGGTATGTGATACCTCCACTTATAAACAGGAACCAGTGATGGGCAGCAGTTTTCAGAACCAACTGTGGACAGCTCCATTGACAGATTTCAGCACCACATGAGATGGACAGCTTCACTGGCAGATTTCAGCACCACATGAGACGGAGAGCAAATGGACAGACATTCACATTTAKTTGGAGAAATCTAACAATGGTGGTTCAGTGGCGGCCAGTGGAGTCTTTTGTAGCTGTTTGAGCATGCATACATACTGACTGTCTGAAGCGACATTTTAGCTGATTATTTCTATTCATTTTTCCTCTCCGTCCAAGGACACAAACACAGCAGTGGTCACAGCACTAGAACCTTCCTTTTGTGTTGACCATCATGTCAGTCAATGATCCGTCAGTCCACAGTGCTGCCCCAGCCTGTATGCTAGCTCCCTCCAGTGATCACCAAGGGAAGCCATACCCCTGTATGTTGGTCAACACATTTACTTCAACAACCCTATGACAACTCCATTTACATTGTGAAGATACTGTACATTACCACTCAGTCATTACCCAGGCAGTTTTTGCTATTGATGTAGAAACTAAAGACACACTATAGTAAAATCCCATAAATAGCAGGATTATAGTGTCTAGACTGGTGTTACAGTCCAAAGGGTGTCTGTCTTATACAATCCAGGTTGCAGACAACAACCACTTTGAACCAACTATGTCCAAAAACACTATGCAATTTCTGTGGCTAAATCAATGTTAAGAGCTATCTCTCAGGAAAGATTAGACATATTGGCCTGTATGTTAATGGTGTGTGTACATGGGTGCATGTGTGTGTACTCGTACTCATGGCCAAAATAATCGCTGCATAAAGAACTCGCCAACTCACTGCACATCTTCAGTCCACTCATGTAACACACCGTGTGCCTTCAAGCTCTACCCATGTTAGARTCTGTGGATCAATGAGGTAGTTGTGAGGGGTCTCAAGGTTCCCATACTGTGGCTACAGGAAGGAACAACGTGTTCCCAGGGTAACCACCAGACCAAGCCAGCTGTCCGACCAATCCAGCCAGAGTCCATAGTCTGTCATGCCCCCTTTGCCCTCTGGCATCCCTCCAGTTGGCCGTCGCTGACCGCCCCCGACCGACCTTCCCTGACTGTTTGGKTTTTCACACCATGCACTTACACTTTCCAATTGGCAGCACACAACACCTGCCTAAATTGCCTCTCTGTTCCAAGTTACCATAGCACTGAGRAACCCTCCATCCCATCCACAGCTCTTCTGTTCTACACCTTGGCAGAGGCTGTAAAGTCAGAGAGAAGGTTAAACTAGCAAGATGGGGGAGTAGCGGCATAGTTTGTCACAGTTCATCTGTATTCTAAAAGGTTGTCCATTCAGTTCTGTAAAAACATGTGGTTCCATCTGTCATGTAATAATGATAGTGAGAGAGAAGTTTTGAAAAGAGTCTGAATAAGGTCGTTTTTCATCGCCCAGTCATTACAGAGGGGTAATTAACAAGTCTAGGGCTCCTTCATCAACCTCATTATCTCCCTTTTACCACGAGGGGCGTTTCACAGGGAAATCATTAATTTGCCATGAGTGTCTGTCTCTTATACACACACTCATATACGTGTGCACACACACACAGTGAGCACAGAGAGAGGCGCGCGCACACGCGCGCACACACACACACACACACACACGGCAGTGTTAATATCCAATGGTCATCTTAATAAGGAGACTTTCATTGCTATCATTAACCTTTTGGCTAATTTCATGGCTTTTTGTACGGTAGGCCTATATGAGTTTGATGTCAGAATCCCTTCAGTTACAAAGGAACTTTTCAAAGCGTGCATGTGTGTTCAGTTGTGGAGTGAAAYGTGTTTGTCTGATGATTGCAGCTTTACACTGTAAACAGTGGTGTCTGCTTACCCATGTGTGGTCTCTAGTCCCATGGTAAATCAACACAGGCTTGGAGCCAGCCTGCATCATGTTTACTTATGTTATGACTCCACTGATGTCTTCTTCGTCTCATGCTTCTCTCATATCCTCATATCTAGTGTGGGGAAAACCAGGAGTAGACAGATGTTGTGCCATCTCTTCCATCTCTGTCATGAATATTTAATCAAAGCAACTAGTTTAGTGACAAACAAAAATTACCCAAAAGGACCTCTTTGTCTTCAGGAAGACTACTAACCAAAACAGTTAAATCATATCGAAGGCAATAAAACTATTAAAAACTCATGACAAATCATGACAGAAGAAACAGCAGTACATCACTGTGACTTTTATGTTGAGTGTGTTAAAGACATGAAGAGGTTCTCCAAATAACAAGAACAAGTATTTCAGAAGCAAAATACCAAGAATTCCTGTTCAGCAGTGTGAAACGTTACAAAACAATCAGATAGAAATGTACTGTGTAGAACAGATAKGTTTGTCTTTCAGGTAGAATAGACATTGTGTCAGCTCTATTCCTTACATTTCTACCTGCAACATTGATACGATAGTCTTCGCAGCAAATCTGTATCCACAGGTTAACAGTTTGCAAAATATCTGCAGCGTTCACCTGAATAAATCCACCCCTGATCCACACCCTCTTCATCATGACTCATGAATATGCTGTTATGGTGACATAAAACAGATTTATGAGCCTCATCAACTTTATTCATCCCCATTAACTGCTTACAAAGGAGTCAAACAAAAAAGTCAAAGGACCTTTAAAAATCAAAGCTATTTATTGGCAAGTAGTTACCATGGTAATCTAGCATGGCGTAAGCACAAGAACAGCYATAAATATGAATTAATAGTAACAGGGGGCTTTGCAGAAGCAGGTCAAGGACTTAATACATTATCTACAGCAGAAAAAAATACATAGCACGCCAAATCTGACAATGACCATAGGAGTTGGCAAGCCTGCACAAACAAATCTCGGATCAGGCTAGAAGAARGTACAGAACTTCAGGAATAAGATGAAATAATAAGACTCAAGGAGGAGAAAGTTCTTGATCAATCTAAAGATACAATTTAACAGAGCCTGGTTCGTGCCGTGTGAAAGGGGAAAGGAAGCTAAATATATCCTGGGGCAGAGTCAAGGGCATGACGAGGAATACATCCATACAAAATGTCCTCAGTAATTACTGTTCAGGGAGAGGAAGGAAGAAGGATAACCACAGAAACAAARGTAGGATATGCATGGAATAAAGGAGAATCCGGTGTTGGCCAATTCAACTGTGTAGACTAAGAATTATATTTATATCAGATTTAATCCATTAAAAAAATCATTATCTAACTGTGTGTTACGTTTTGAAAGCCTCTCTCACTGTCATCCTCAGTTCTCTCAATTGGTAATACAGTTCCTCTTCTCTACAGACCAAACTAAAACACATGTCCCYGAGTAGGGGGTCACATGGTTTTTAAAAACTCCTGGAAAAACTCCTGGCCTTGGGGATGATGAAATCCCTGTCAAAGTGCATCAACCTGGTACTTGTTCATATGAATGACATTTTAAAGAAGGACTAGGGGGGCTTCCTATAATCCTGTYCAGACTCCCATACAACCAGATGTTCCGGTTTTCAGGGGAAATGGAAAGAGAACCTGTGACGCACGCAACTTCCGCTTTTGGACGTTAACCTGGTGACACTTGGTTGAACAGTGCAGAAGAGAACCTKCGACTGTTTTTTTRCCTTCTCGTCAAGACCAGTATGTAGGGGATCTAGTGTAGTTTAAGGCGTTTCTTTTACACCTGCTACATGAGGTTACCTATACACAGACACAGAAAAAGCAACATGATTGGACAATAAAACTCACAGGGCTGAGTTTGCTTTATGCAGGATTGCATCATGTAGTCCTGCCCAATGCAACTGTAGGCCTAATTAAACATTTACTCACAGTCTATGTCAGCTATTGTGTTTATTGATTAATTGCAGTTAATCATTTTGAATTGAAAAGGTCTAGGTAACCTAGTCAGCCCAAGTTTGAATATAAACCAAAAGATCCCATTCACATTTTCTCACAAACAAATGGGCTATAAATATACAACCTTACCGCTTTGTTTACCCTGGCCAGCCCAGAGGAACAGGGTGCAAAGTTGGCTAGACTATGCAGCTGCTGTTGTTAGTAGCCTACAGTTGATCAGACTGGAAAYTAGTCTAATTTCCATGGAATACAGCATGTCAGATCYCTAATGTTGAGGTGTATACTGTAGGCGGCTACATTTATATAAGAGTTTTTGTGACTGTTGGGCAGGGGCGTAGTACTATAACTAATCTCATGTTATTTGACACATTTTGCCATGAGGCAGAGAGAAAATGTTGCTATTTTAGAGCTCAGGGATTCTTGAAAGATGGAACAATCACACTTTTTCAACAAATATTTGTCTTAATAGTAACAAAATTTGAAATACATATTTTGATAGACCAAAGATTGAGCTATGACACGATCTAAAGGAAAAACCTCTTAATTCATGTAAACTCTGTCAGACACCATGAAAGCCATTTCATTTTTACAATGATTGTCCAAGAAGTGTTTAAAGGCCTGTTTAATTCTAACAGATTTTTCAAATATGTAATACAAATCTCCAAACCTCTTTTTGTTTTGTTTTATAGCACTATTAAATGCTCCACGGCTTAATTCACATGTTGCCATGTTTTACAACATAAAACAACATTCATAAACATTATCCCTTAGACGTAGCAATCTTTACTAACGACATGTTACTGGCATGACACTGAGTAAAGCCAGTGTGTATGTATGCGGATGACTCAACACTATATACACATCAGCTACTGTACAACAGCGACTGAAATGACTGCAACACTTAAAGAGCTGCAGTTAGTTTCAGAGTAGYTGGCAAGGAATAAGTTAGTCCAAAATATTTCTAAAACTAAAAGCATTGTATTTGGCACAAATCATTGACTAAACCCTAAACCTCAACTAAATATTGTAAGAAATAATGTGGAAATTGAGCAAGATGAGGTGACTAAACTGCTTGGAATAACCCCTGACCAACTGTCATGGTCAAACATATTGATACAACAGTAGCTAAGAAGGGGAGACGTCTGTCCATAATAAAACGCTGCTCTACCTTCTTAACAGCACTATCAACAAGGCAGGCCCTAGTTTTGTTGCACCTGGACTAGTGTACAGTCGTGTGGTCAGGTGCCACATAAAGGGACTTAGGAAAATTGCAATTGGCTCAGCACAGGGCAGCACGGCTGGCCTTTGGATGTACACAGAGAGCTAACATTAATAATATGCATGTCAATCTCTCTTGGCTGTGGAGGAGTGGAGGAGACAGTGGAGGACACATTGACTTCATCACTACATGTATTTATGAGAGGTATWAACATGTTGAATGCACTGAGATGTCTGTTTAAACTACTGGCGCACAGCTCAGACACCCATACACACCCCACATGCCACAAGAGGTCTCTTCACAGTCCCCAAGTCCAGAAAAGACTATGGGAGGCGCACAGTACTAAATAGAGCCATGACTACATGGAACTCTATTCCACATCAAGTAACTGACGCAAGCAGTAAAATTAGATTTTAAAAAGCGGATTAAAATACACCTTATGGAATTCAGGGACTGTGAAGCAACACATACATAGGCACAGACACATGCATACACACACACGATAACATACGCACTATACACACAGGTACACATGGATATTGTACTGTAGATATGTGGTATTGGTGGAGTAGGGGCCTGAGGGAACACAGTGTGTTGTGAAAGTATTGTAATGTTTTTAAAACTGTATAACTGCCTTAATTTTGCTGGACACCAGGAAGAGTAGCTGCTGCCCTGAAATAAATTATCACAGAAATGTTCCATACACACAAAAAGCTTATTTCTCTCAAATTGTGTGCACAAATTTGTCTACATCCCTGTTAGTGAGCATTTCTCCTTTGCGAGGATAATCCATCCACCTGACAGGTGCGGCATATKAAGAAGCTGATTAATCAGCATGATCATTAAAYAGGTGCACTTTGTGCTGGGGACAATAAAAGGCCACTCTAAAATGTTCAGATTTGTCACACAACACAATGCCATTCTCAAGTTGAGGGAGTGTGCAATTGGCATGCTAACTGCAGGAATGTCCACCAGAGCGGTTGCCAGACAATTGAATGTTCATTTCTCTACCCTAAGCCGCCTCAAGTCATTTTAGGCAGTACATCCAACCAGCCTCACAACCGCAGACCACGCCAGCCCAGGACCTCCACATCCTGCTTCTTCACCTGCGGGACTGTCTGAGACCAGCCACCCGGACAGCTGATGAAACTGTGGGTTTGCACAAACAAAGAATTTCTGCACAAACTGTCAGAAACCATCTCAGGGAAGCTCATCTGCGCTCTCATCGTGCTCAACAGGGTCTTGACCTGACTGTAGTTCCGCGTCGTAATCAACTTCAGCGGGAAAATGCTCACCTTCGATGGCCACTGGCACGCTGGAGAAGTGTGCTCTTCATGGATGAATCCTGGTTTCAACTGTTCCCGGGCAGATGGCAGATATCGTGTATGGTGTAGTGAGTGCKCCATGGTGGTGGTGGGGTTACGGTATGGGAAGGCATAAGCTACGGACATACGGACACAATTTCATTTTATCGTTGGCAATTTGAATGCATAAGATACCGTGACGAGAACCTGAGGCCCATTGTCGTGACATTCATCCGCCGCCATCACCTCATGTTTCAGCATGATAATGCATGGCACCATGTCGCAAGAATCTCTACACAATTCCTGGAAGCTGAAAATGACCTGTTCTTCCATGGCCTGCATACTCACCAGACATGTCACCCATTGAGCATGCTTGGGATGCTCTGGATCGACGTGTACGAAAGCATGTTCCAGTTCCCGCCAATATCCAGCAACGTTACACAGCCATTAAAGAGGAGTGGGACGATATTCCACAGGTCACAATCAACAGCCTGAACTACATTGCATTCGGAAAGTATTCAGACCCCTTGATTTTTTCCACATTTTGTTACGTTATACCTTATTCTAAAATGCCTTAAATAAATAAAAATGCTCAATCTACACACAAAACCCCATAACGACGTAGCAATTTTTTTTTTTTTTTTAACATTTTGCTAATTTATTACAAATAAAAAACAGAAATATCTTATTTACATAAGTATTCATGAGACTCAAGCTCAGGTGCATCCTGTTTCCATTGATCATCCTTGAGATGTTTCTACAACCTGTGGTAAATTCAATTGATTGGACATGATTTGGAAAGGCACACACCTGTCTATATAAGGTCACACAGTCGACAGTGCATATCAGACCAAAAACCA
Organism: Salvelinus sp. IW2-2015; assembly: GCF_002910315.2. Classification (NCBI taxonomy): domain Eukaryota; kingdom Metazoa; phylum Chordata; class Actinopteri; order Salmoniformes; family Salmonidae; genus Salvelinus; species Salvelinus sp. IW2-2015. The sequence continues at coordinate 365,123 of NW_019957525.1, read as the reverse complement.
AGCCATGAGGTCGAAGGATTGTCCGTAGAGCTCCAAGACAGGATTGTGTTGAGGTTCAAGATCTGGGAAAAGATAAAACATTTTTGCTGCATTGAAGGTCCCCAAGAACACAGTGGCCTCCATAATTTTTAAATGGAAGAAGTTTGGAACCACCAAGACTCGCTGGCCACCCACCCAATCTGAGCAATCGGGGGAGAAGGCCCTTTGTCAGGGAGGTGACCAAGAACCCGATGGTCACTCTGACAGAGCTCCAGAGTTCCTCTGTGGAGAAGGGAGAACCTTCCAGAAGGACAATCATCTCTGCAATCAAGCCTTTATGGTACAGTGGCCAGATGGAAGCCACTCCTCAGTAAAAGGCACAAGACAGCCCACTTGGAGTTTGCCAAAAGGTACCCAAAGACTCTCAGACCATGAGAAACAAGATAGTTTGATCTGATGAAACCAAGATTTAACTATTTGGCCTGAATGCCAAGCTTTCACGTCTGGAGGAAACCTTGCAGAGAAGAATGGGAGAAACTCCCCAAATACAGGCGTGCCAAGCTTGTAGTGTCATACCCAAGAAGACTCGAGGCTGTAATTGCTGACAAAGTACTGAGTAAAGGGTCTGAATACTTATGTAAATAAGTTATTTCTGTTTTTTGTTTTTAATAAATGTGCAAAAATGTATACAAACCTMTTTTTGCTTGTCATTATGGGGTTTTGTGTGTAGATTGATGAGGGGGGGAAAAAAACAATTTAATCAATTTTAGAATAAGGCTGTAAAATAACTAATGTGGAAAAAGTCTCTGTGTCTGAATACTTTCCGAATGCACTGTATATGCAAAGGAGATGTGTCGCACTGCATGAGGAAAATGGTGGTCACACTAGACACTGACTGGTTAACCTTTTTTTAAAGGCATCTGTGACCAACAGATGCATATCTGTACTCCCAGTCATGTGAAATCCATAGATTAGGGCCTAATGAATTTATTTAAATTGTACATCTACATTTTTTTTACATCTACATTTTCCTTATCTGAACTGTAACTCAGTAAAATCTTTGAAATTGTTCCATATTGCATTTATATTTTTGTTCAGTGTACTTCAATTGTTCAACGATGGTGCAGAACAGTGATTAAAATAGGTTTTCAGAATATTGACCAAACAATATTGACAACAGAGTTGACAACAGATACCTCAAAACAGACATATTTTTGTCTCTACAAATAAAAGTTCAATTTAAACATTTGTAAAATATGGAAAATTATTAATTTGAAAATCCCCAATAAAAACATAACCATTCCATGAGATCTTTCAACACTCTGATGGAGGAGACGTTAGACATAGATCTGACAGAGTTGATGTTTAGTAGTATACACAGTAGCAATTTTGTTTTTCGTCAGTTTTATGACAGACTCTAAAACCTAATTAAATGTAACATATTTGAACCAAAATTCATATCCCATCTTAATCAGGCAGATGGAGTTGACAGTTTTTGGTTGTGACCATGGTGATTCCAATATTGTTTGTTTAAATCTATCAAAAGTAGAGAACTTTGCAGACCATGAAGGGTCTTGTTGCACTAGATGTAATGATGACATGAATAAGGGGTCCTTATGGTATAGCTCGTTCCTGATTCATTTAGAATTTTAGACAAATCTGACGAAGTTGACCAAATCTCTGGACACATCTTTTAGGACAGTTTTGAGATATTATTTAAAGTCACAGAGGGCTATTGCAAGAAACGATATAAGATACTTATTCTGTTAATATCCATTGTTTGAGAGTTTGAAATTGGGATCCTTTGCTCTGGACAAGGGCATTTCCAGGCACAGAGCTGACATGGAAATTAATCCTATTTAAAGTACTTTAAAAATAAATAAATAAAATYTTTTTCCATATAACATTTCCCTAAATGTACATTTTAAGCTCAAATAATGCATCAACATATATTTTTTTCAATTATAAAAACAAAGTTACCCTGCTTGCTAAATAAATACCGAAGGAAATTGGATAGCGCGCTTTGTGTGTTGTGCCTGGCCCGCACYACCTGTGATTTCAGTGAATCTGATTGGTCAAGACAAGCAYAGAGCCTGCAGCAGCACTCCGATGTGAAGGACAGAGAAATTGTGCACSYGTTGACAAATCATGAGGCAAATTGGTCTAAAATACACCACTTTGTCCCTTTTAATTTTAACCAAACTTGTCCATTATTATACACTTTACATTACTACTAACTCATCGGATGCTTCGCTGTAAGTGTCCTTTACTTGGGGTATAGCAACTTTGTCCTTTCTAGCCTACCGGTATATGGCATAACATTATTCAAATAAAAACWATTTGTTCTATTGGTAAACATCAGGTAAAGGTTTTCTGAATACTGCTTTTCTTTTCAAGCTGAGAAGAGMTATTTGGACCACATATTGCCCAATGTCAGACTCCTTTTATGTTATCTTCTCTATACAGAACCTAGCTGGGAATTTCAGCAATTAGGCCTTCTGTTTTGTTACAACAGTAAATTCCCAGCTCCTATTACCTTGAATGAGAAAAATCKTTTTTCATTACTATGCAACTTGTTCCTGGAATGTGCAACAAAATTTGTTTACATTTCATCATTTATTTTATGTGCAATGAAAGATAGAGAAGTGTACCAAAACTCATTTGTTGTAAAGCCCTATTTCTTCAAAGTTGGAATGCAACAACAAACACCTCAAAAGGTTTGACAAAGGATAGATCACGCTGATAAATGTCTGAACCATCTGAGATAGTGAATAGCAAGTCACAACACCCATACTTCGACTAATATACCAACAATCTTGGTAATACATGAAGATAATACAAAAATCAGTCCAACAATACGTTCCCAAATRCATAAATATACATCTACAAAGCTCTATACAGCAGTCAAATAAAAATCTAGCAACATCAGTTTTCAAAGTAATTAATTCACACCAAGGAAATATTCATACGTAGAGAGGCCAAACATACCTTTCATACTCTTTTCACTCTGGATCACTTGCGAGTTTTCATTCCGAGTGTTAGGAAGGGCTGTTAGTATGAGCCAGACACTGAGCAGACTGATATGGACCGGCTGAGTGAAGCTGATTCAAGATCTGTCCATAGTGGAGACACACCTTACCCCATCATGGTGAGAGCCATTATACACTCAGTGATTCAGCATAAWATCCCCACACCTCACATTAACGAACTGAGTTTGTGTGCATAAGTGTGTATGTGTGCACACTTACTCAGTCTAGCAAAACACAGAAACACTGCCCTCCTTTCTCAAGTGTAGACAGGCGTCATTGTAAGGACCCCATGTTGAGCTAGCCGGCAGTAGCTAGAATGTGACACACCCTATCAAACTAAAGCAGGCCAGGTCAGTACACAGGGTGACTCTTCAGTATCAGATAGAACTAACTGTCTGACAGCTACGGATGGCCGCACACACACACTCTCTCTCTCTGACACACACACACACACACACACACACCGCAGCGCTGCTAAAACACAACACTATGGGAGTCTATGGGAACAAGCCAGCCAGCCCAGCAGCCATGTAGGCTCTCAGCATCCTCTCCTTCACAACAATCAGCACTAAGCCACTTACCAGGGCCATTATCTCCCACTCCCCATTCAGTCCAGATCAGCAAAAACCCTCCACACCACACAGCAGCCACATTACAGCTGCTCTATACCCTCCATGGGCTGGGCTGTTTATTCTTTCTGCTTACGTGCCCCTCTCCCTTCAGCTCCCAGGGGGAATTCACTTGCACTTCACACTTATAGGACAGAGTCGTCTGTCTCACTCACCGTTTATGAATACAATTAAATAATGGTCCAAAACAGAGTAAGCTCAGTGGTGGCTGTTTGGGTCTGAATGTGTTTAATAGAAATGCATTGGTATTGTATTGTCAGTACATGTTATAAAATGCACAGTATAACAGGAACACTGGTCTTTCTCCATCACCATGGTGTTTTATGTTCAGTTCCAGATGGATTACCAATACAACACTGGGATTTCTATTAGTGTGAATATTATCATTTTATACTCTGAAACATGTTCTGGTATATTTCAGTCTTTATGAGTGTAGCATTTTGTGAAGTAAGGATTCATCCACACGTTATAGTCTCTCTAGACAGACGGGTTSCCTCCCACAGTATACCAATGCTCCAGTTTCCACGTCTGTAGAAGTTCCGGCGTAAATTGGGACAGAGCGGACGTGTCGGAAATGGGACGCAATGTCACCGGTGACGTCACTGTCATACCTGCTTGTTGCCCTAGCTAAACATGAGCACAACATGAGTACAATACCTGCCCACATTTTAAGCCATGCATACCCAAACTCGTGATTTGTTYGAAGAGTTGGTACAATTTATTTTGCACTTAAAAAATGTCCAAGAGAATCTGACATTCTCCCCAGACCTAGTGCTGTTGCTCCTAGGTCTGGGTTTCTGGGACTACACATGCTAGAACTGTTTACTTCGAGTGAAATTGTTCTGCTCAATAATGACACTGTTCCGCTTCATTCACACTGAGGCTAGACTCTAGATCATAGAGATCCTATTAAATTACTAGAGGGGCTATGTCATAAACCCACCAAGCTCCGGAATGGGGTGAAAATGGCAGCCATATTTGTCAGGGAAAAATCCAAACTAGTCTAATAATTGGAATGAATGGCAGTAGTGGCATAATATTGATTTTACTTATGCTGGAAAATAAAAGTAAGGCATGCGATATCAGAAATAGTGTAATAGAATTTTTGTCAACCTAAAATATTGTCCAAATTATAAATACAGTTTATAGGGCTGTTATACAAGTTTTCTGTATAAATAGCATCTAAAATATATGTAAACAGACCATAAAATMTCATATTTTTWGTTTTCTTGGAAACTGTGAATGCTATTATATGATACAATAGCAGTACTTGTTGCATATACAACTTTGTAAGTCCTTAACTGATTTCAGCCAGTGTATGGCTGTGGATTGACTGCATTGTTTGAATGGAATGTTGGCATATTGGCAGTTCATTTGAAGAAATGCTTGGAATCATTTCTCTGAATCTGGCTGGCTAGCTAACAAACATACTTAAGTGATAATGCAGAGAAGCCGYTGTCTGGAGGTGTTTGGAGTATATATTGGCACGGGTGTATATAGGCCCGAGACAAAGTCATTATCACTTTTATACAACGGATAACCAACATATTCAAATAATGGTTGACATGTTTTCATTAAAAACATTATTTTGATTAATTTATTCATACTATTTCATCTTTCCACAAGATATAGTCCCGACACAAATCTAGCGTTGCTACCCAAGCCGGCTGGATATTCGTTCTAGCGGTTGCCAGAGACGTACGTAGAGATGTACTCTCTTGTCAGGACACCGTTCAGACAAAAGAAAGACAATCCACGACATTCGTTTGAGCTGATTTTTATAAATGAAACCATACAATCACTGTTATCCACCACAGCTGAGATAGCTAAAACTACTTATTGTATGTCTCATTTATCTGTGCATTCCCCTGGATGGTGCATTGGTTGAAATATCTGTCGAGTCTGTGCTACTACTTCTGCTGCCTTGCTTCAGSCTTTTAGGTGTTGATGATGCTGCAGTGTTCTCTTTGTTTTCGGCAAGGATGTTGCTCCAGCTTTTTCTGTCTGTCAGTGAGGGACGCCAGTAGCGAACCTTCGCGTCGTAATCTCCCTTAGTTCTAGACCAGTATTGGCCAGTTTCTGGACTGTCGTGGACCTGATGCTGTGATTTGTGTATGCAGTTGTTCCCGCTGCCCTGCAGATCTTGAGTAGAAGTGCCAGATAGTTCACTCCCATCGGCTCTGACGTGTATCAGATTGAGTCCCCGATACACTCTCCTCTCCTTGGGTGGAGATAAAAATGCAAGGGCGTTCTCTGGGCATTTCGATAGATATTTCTCCAGTGATGCCACCGGGCWTAGTGGGTTCCCTGGCTGCTCGAACATGAATCTCCTCTTGGACTCCCTGCCCRTCTCCCTTGGGTCCAGATGATTCCTTGAGGCCTCGTTATATGTGAGAGTGGAGTATCTGAGAGAGAGAATGCGTTGTTATAATATTGTTTTCCAGTAGCCTATTACGAGTGCAACTTAGAAATAACACAAACAGGCTATGAACAACATACCTTAGAACGTTCTCGGCTGTTTTTTTTAACAAGGAATGAGGTGGGKTTTAGTTGTCTGTTCCTCTCTTTTCATCTTTGACCCAGATGTAACTGGAGGTTGAACCACACTTTCRGGACCAGACCCCTTGTTGTACCGGGGTTCAGAGCCTGGGAGTTTTAGAGCTGGGCCATGTCCTTATCGGTGATGGTAGGGTGGCTGTTTGTGATATCTTTTCCTTGCCATCTTAGCTGTTTGATGTTGCCCAGAAATGGTAAATTCAGTGTCCTTCATAAGGCAACAGCTGCGACCGATGGGTGGGTCATTTAGAAACCGGTTGAGCCCACTCCGGAGTGCCAGGTAGCTACTTATGCTGTACTGCTCCCCCTTCCCATTTGGTACATTTCCATAAAACTGTCAGAGAAGGATGTTAAACTCTTCCATAGTGACAGTTTTGAAGTKAACAACTTTTTTATTTTCTGCTRGCCAGCCCTCGAAGCACCGCACAGTCCAGTTTGTATTCTTAACTGCGTTTTCTTCATTGCGGCTTTTCTTTAGGTCATTCAATGCAGTATCCCCCAAATCTGTATGCCTGGGTACTCTTTCTCCCATTCATCCATAATTATGCCGCCGAAAWTATCAAAAGAAATGTTCCACTCATCCATTTTAGTTTTCGCAACAATTATCGATTTAGCCAGTCAACTGAACAAAAAGTGMTGTATGTTGCTATGACAACCAGCTCAATGTYCTGTCTGTCTCATTCGGACACGTTCACTTTATATGGGACAGCTGGAGATCGAATTTGAATATTGAAACAATGTTACAAACGTCGAAGAGACAGACTGCAAGGTTTATACAAATCTCCACTGTTGAAAACCAAATGCTAGTCTAAAAGAAATGGGAGATAATGTCTAGATGCTTTCTATAGTGGAGATCAAGTTTATAAATGACCTGGCAGGATTTATGAGACAGTGGATTGCGCAGTGAAATGGAACAGAGGAAATAGGCATCTCAACGTTATAGATTTAGCTGGTGGTAACTTGTGGAATAGACACTGGCTGGAATGCGTTTAAAAAAAACTAAAATCAGCATTCAGGATTAGACCCACCAGTTGTATAAAGTGCAGATTAWTTCGTAAAATGTATTATTTGACACAATATCTTATCACAGCAGTGGCAACCATGGTTGGCCAAARCCCTGACCAAAATGGCTGACATTTATTCCATCATAAGAATATTCATTTCCATTAGTATTCAAATTCCTAATTCTATGGTATTCAACGCTTACCCTATGAGGTCCGGAGCCTGATGGTTTTCTGTTCTACCTGATACTTAATTGCACCCACCTGGTGTCCCATGTCTAAATAATACTGTGATTASAGGGGAACAATTTAAAAAAGCAGTGGAACTGGCTTCGAGGACCAGAGTTGAGTTTGAGGGGTCTAGACAGTCTTTTGGCCCAAGCACAGTTACATTACTCACACACTAACTTGCCAGTTTGGTCACAAGCCAGTTGGACACATCAGCGGAACCAAACAGGTAGAAAAATGCCATCTGTTCTCATGCTATCAACACAGACTTCATCCTGTATTGAAATAGACCATAGTTCAGTATGAGTGCAGACTGGGGAGATTTCGATGAACTCATCCAGCAATAGAGTTATTATATTCCCATGATTTGACAACCAATCTGGGGAGCAGGATGAACATCAATCATGTCAGATCTGTTTTCTGTCTCTGTGGGGCTCACTCCGAGGGGTTGCTGGTTTTCCAGAATGGGAAATCACGATTCTGAGTTTCATCTCTCCCCACCACCCATCCTCTTCTAAAATGAGGCAATCATTATCTACTCCAGGGATCATTAACTAGATTCAGCCACGGGACAATTTGTTCTTGGGCGGATGGTRGGGGGCTGGATCATACAAATCATTTGTAGAGTACAAGAAGCCCAAACAGATATAACGTTTGACAAAAAAATACAATTTCAAACCTTGCTTACATTTCTATACAATCATGTGTCTCTGTATTATTTGTGGGAATACCTGGAAACAGATTTCCAAAACTACAATCACTTGGAGCTGATTTGTCCAACAATTATTTTTTTTTATTTTCTCAGAAAACTTGGGAGCCAAATAAAACCACCCACGGGCCGCCAGTTGGGGAACCCTGATCTACTTTATATCTCTCTCGGCTAGTTCCATGTGAGTCTCAGACACAACATCAAGAGACCAGAGGTACAGCCACTAGACTCCCTGAACAGGGAAAAGCAATCTGCTCTGCTGTCCTGAAAGTTGTGTGGTCGATGCATCCATGAAGCTTGAAGCTCTGCTGCTGCCTGGGAGGAGGAACCGGGGCTGAAGTGAAAACGGAGCAACTGCCAGGAGAATGTACATGTAGGCTACATGCAGCTAAAGGACCCAGATACACAGAGCCCGGACAAAACTTGTTTCTGTATGGATATGCATAAAAAAGAGCTCACGCTCTAGCACCATGAGAGAGAAACATTGAGCCACCTGTTACAAGCCTTCTGCAAAAAAGACTCATTCATTAATATTAAAGTATAATTAGTAGAGGTATGAACATTTAAATGACATTGGGATCATTAACAGTTAGGAAAAAAACTAAACAATATATATATTTTTTACAAAATTCAAACCACAGTGCAGTGACCACAAAACTACCACTAACAGATCCCGATCATATAAATAKACCAAATACCTAATTCAACAGCACTAACGTTAGTAGGAGGACCTATGCATCTTTTCAAATGATTTGCCACTGATATAAATCGCTCTGCACGTCATCGTTGTTAACAGTTGGCTTCACTGCTCTGATAGCATATCTAGAACCAGACTACAAGATGCCATGTTGAAAAAGCGTGACGGCCTGGATGGAGAAATTGTACAATGATTGCTCTGCATGTACAAAGCGCGAACTCTAAAATACCATACGTGGCAATAACAACAGATTGTTGGATGTCTATGAACACGCTGTCCTACATAACTGCAATGAGCCATCACACTGATGAGAAGTGGGACATGACGTCCCATGTACTGACAACTGAGAACATGGAGGAAAGGAACCTAAAACAGCATTAACTACTATCGTTGGTGAGTGGGTGGGGGACAGCAGTAAGATGAGCGCTGTCTGATAATTAGCCAGGACTGAGGAAGATTGAACTGCACTGCCCCCTAGCGGTCATACGCAGGATCATATCTGAATTGGGCATCCACGTAATTTTATGATTTTCTCTTATCGTTTAAACTATTTWAAAAATGCAGTTTAAACATAGAGAACAATTGTACATTTGTCACATCCKTAATAATTAGGCAGCTAACCTACAGTAAGGTCTATCCAAGCATTCTGAGTTTAACCAACAGATGGAGACAGAGTCAAATCTGATTCAAGGTCTAGGAGTAGTTCCAGTTTCTCTTCCCTGTAAGGCTTTAATGCAGACAAAAAGACTTGGGGATGCAACCTGAATAACTCCCTCGTGTCTAATTTATCAGCAAGGTACAGAGGAGACGAGTGGTGAGAAGACGGGAGCAGAGAGAGGAGAGAGAGCTCTTCCTTCTGCCTTGTAGACTCACACACAGTCTTTCAACCGACTGTGAGTAACCTGCAGTGCCACCGAGTCTAAACATGGTTACTTATGAGAGAGAGAGAGAGTGAAATGGAGTCAAATGAGCAAATATGTCCCGAAAAATACATACAGAGAATGTGTGCTGTATTATATGCCATTGTATATAAATAGAGTGCGCAACATATCATCAGGAACTGTATTTCCTTGATGTACATTGAGCACATTGTTTAATTGATGCAGTAGGCGACCTGGAACTTCTTTGTGCCAGTATTGATGCAGCCCTCTCTGCCCTCGGTGGGTGTGTAGTCCCGGAGCTGTGGTGCTATCATGGCAGGGTCGATAAGAGAACTTGCCGGTGTGACACAACGGATTACTGCTGCCTACCTGCTCGCATCTCAGGAAAAACCCAGGCTTCGTCCCAAATAGCACACTATTCCCTATTTAGCTCATTACTTTTGACCAGGACCCATAGGGATCTGGTCAAAAGTAGTGTACTGTATAAGGAAAAGGGTGCCATTTAGGACGAAGCCCCTGGCTGGACCTGTCTTGTCTCCCTGGGTCTGTCCCAAATGGAATAGGCAGCAATTTGGGACTCAGACCCAAATATATTGGAAGAGAGAAGCAGTTAACATTCTGGTCCCTGCTGTATAAAAACTGTGCTCTCCCACATTTAATTAATCTGCGATACATTTAACTTGGCAATTTTGTATTTGTCAGGTGGCTTGTTTCAGGTCAGGCTGGTCTGTCTCTCCCAGTGGCAGTAGAAATCTCAATGAGCACAGAGGCAGGAATTTTGGGTCTCTTTTACATTCTTGTTATTTATGGAGAGATGCTTTTTAGGTGATAGATTGATGTGGTCAGTCTTTGCCTTACTCCTTCATGTGTTACTAGCTATAAGACTACCTCTTCCTTTCTTTTCTATCAGCTTACCTGCTCCATGCCTATTTATCTCCATGCCTCCTTACCCATCTTGCCAGTGTGTCTAGCTACCTTTCTRCAAGTTGGTTGATGATATTGGCTGGAACATGAGAGCCTCTAGTTGCCAAGTTTATGTATTACATGGAATGGAGAGGCAACCGCTTTAGCTGCAATGCCTTTGTACCTCTCGGTCATCCGAGATAAATAAATTATCCCCTTGACACAAAGCATGTGCATAAAATCACAGTTTACCACCTTTCAAACAATGCTGTTTATATACATCATTGCTTTCAAAGGAAGATACATGGGCTCCGATACAATATATACAATTAGTTTGAAACGATTCAGTTTTATTAGAGTTGTCTCCCAGTTTTATTAGAGTTGTCTCCCCAGCCGTAGCTTAGGCTACTTTTATTACGGTAAAAACACAATTTTCAACAGCGCATTTGATAACAATAACCTATTAAATTACATGAGTTGTCACTCAACTAATAAAGCTTAATATTGTACATTGCATTTGACAAATATTTGAATGCTGTAGGTGACACCAGATGCGCAAGATCAGGAACAGGCTTACCTCTCGATGGTCAGCGCACGAACCAGCGTAGTTTGACTAGGCTACTTACTGATATTGCCTGGTGTTGTTCGGCATGCAAAATTACTTAATTTAGGTAAAAGTAATATGAGCAACAAAACATATGTGAACCGGCGATTTGTAATGTTTGAATCGATTTTCTGACCGATGCATGCTATATTGGAATAGGTTTGAACTGGGGCCGATGCCTATTGGTGAATGTTCCCTTGTAAAAGTAGTTTATTTTGGCTCCCATCCCCTTTTCATCAGACATTGCATTGGTGCCGAGCAAATCATGTTAAGTTCAGAACAACAGGCTCCTGTAGTTTCTTCCTGCATAGTTTCAGGCCCCTGTAGTTACTTTCTTCTGTTAGACATTCTGATCACCAGCAAGCTAAGCTTTTGCCAATAATACTTCCTCTAAAAGAAGACATCTCCCAGACAACTGAACTGTCATCCATGTCTAAACTTCCAGAAACTAAACTGAGATTTCAGTTCAAGAGGACAGGAAATGGGAACATGCAGGAGATGTAAATAAAGAGAGTTATATTTAGCCAAATATTTACCTGCACTGTCTGACACACACACACAGAGACAGAGACAGAGACAGAGACAGAGACAGTGACAGAGGACAGAACAGAGAGAGACAAGAGAGACGGAGAGAAGAAGAAAGAGAGCAGGAGACAGAGACACGAGACAGAGACAGAGAGAAGAGAGAAGAGGAGAGAAGAGAGAGAGAGAGAGAGAGAGAGGAGAGAGAGAGAAGAGAAGAAGAGAGAGAAGAGAGAAGGAGGAGAGGAGAGACAGAGAGGAGAGAGAGAAGAGAGAGAAGAGAGAGAGAAGAGAAAGACAGAGAGGAGAGAGAGAGAGAGAGAGAGAGAAAGAGAGAGAGAGAGCAGAGAGGAGAGAGACGGAGGAGCGAGAACAAGAGGACAGAGACAGAGAGAGAGAGAGAGAGAGAGAGAGAAGATATAAGAATGAAGGGAAAAGGAGCAAGAGAGAGTTCTCAATTGACAGAGAGTTTAAGATCCTGTGATGTATACAGAAGGTGGAGTGGTCTGCTCCCTGTGGGAGATGCAGATGCCGGGGTGAATGTGTGCTTCAGGGAGTTATTGTATGCCACAGAAAAGAGAAAAGAGTCAGACCAGACCAGTGCTGACAAAAGAACATATGCTATCAACCACTATGAATATTTAATCAGATAAGGTCTAACTTCAGCAAGCAGGTCTTCTGAAGTCGAATGAGAATATTTCAGGATAAGGGATAATAAGGCCATGCTAAGGCCTGTTGTGTAATAAAGCCTACTAAAATCTGCATACCAAAGCAAAACAAAATATTGCTTCCCTTCTAAGATGAAAAAGCACATACTCAGGTGATCAACAGATACATAAATTAAGAAAGGGACCAAATTTCAGTGCAAACAGGCAATTCACCAAAAAGGCAAACGGAATCAACATTCACAACGACTATCATTGGCCAGAATACTATCCTCAACAAGCAATGATTGACCATGTCCTAATGCAAAAACCACTGTAACAGAGTTTTGGTAAGAACAAGTCTGTTTGACCAGTAGAGTGAGAACAGACGCAGGAAGGCAGCGCTATCCTTGTGCCGAAATGTTTAATTGTCGTGACAATGCAGGGTTGGTTTTGGGGGGCAAGACAGCACAGACAGATTCTGGACTCAGCTAAGGCAGCGCACTATGCTGAGTCCATTTATGTGCGTTGGACAGACAAGCCCATAGAGGACGGGTCGATAGATGGCATGTGATCGACCGACCGACAGACAGACAGGACAGACAGGACAAGACAGACAGACAGACAGACAGACAGACAGAACAGACAGACACGACAGACAGACAGACAGACAGACAGACAGACAGACAGACAGACAGGACAGACAAGACAGACAAACAACAGCAGACAGACAGACAGACAGAGACAGACAGACAGACAGAAGACAGACAGACAGACAGACAGACAGACAACAAGACAGACAGACAACAGACGACAAAAGACAGACAGACAGAAGACAAGACAGACAGGACGGACAGACAGACAGACAGACAGACAGACAGACAGACAGACAGACAGACAGACAACAGAACAGAACAGACAGACCAGACAGACAGACAGACAGACAGACAACAGACAGACAGACAGGACAGACAGACAGACAGACAGGACAGACAGACAGACAGACAGACAGACGAGACAGACAGGACAGACAGATAGACAGACAGACAGACAGACAGACAGACAGACAGAAGACAGACAGACAGACAGACAGACAGACAGACAACAGACAGACAGACAGACAGACAGACAGACAGACAGACAGACAGACAGACCAGACAGAAGACAGACAGACAGACAGACAGACAGACCAGACAGACAGACAGACGCACAGACAGACAGACAGACAGACAGACAGAGAGACAGACAACAGACAGAACAGACGACAGACAGACCAGACAGACAGACAGACAGACCGACAGAACAACAGGCAGACAAACAGACACAGACAGACAGACAGACAGAAGACAGACGGACAGACAGACAGCAGACAGACAGACAGACAGACAGGACAGACAACAGACAGACAGACAGACAGGACAGACGACAGACAACAGACAGACAGACAGACAACAGACAGACAGACCGGACGCTTTAGAAGACGTGGCATGGAGAGCGATGGAGCCTGTGAGAGGAGAGGCCTCACGGGTCGGGCAGCAGGACCAGGGAACAGGTTGATAGATACTCAGTGACAGACATACAGGGTGTCCAGATTAACAGAGCCTTTAGGACTAGGAGGTGAAAAGGCTTTGTATTTTTATGCTGCCTCCAGAAAACACAGAATAGGCCCAGTTTGGGCTTTCATCTAGACCTGATCGTCAAAGGAGAAGAAAGCCAACTGCCATTGTAGGCCGAAGCATACAATGACAGACGTGACATCAGCCATCATGGTTTAAGTGAGTGGCCTGCTGCTGGTAGGGGCATGTGCATGCTGCGTCATCTCCAGATGGCAATCAAACGGCAGCAAGCAAGCAACAACGTGTGAGAAGAGATTATGCTTCACCCTTTCCACCTTTGAAACCATAGCAACGCAGAGCAGGAGGTCCTGGCTGAGGAAGAAGCTATGGTGTGGTGAGGAGGAGATGGCCTTGGTGGCCGCATATATTATATTAGCATAGAATAGATTTACTACATGTAGTCAGTCTACTTCTATGGGTGGCAGGCTGCTATAATACACTGCATGTTCTTTCTAACAAGAAGCACGGCCTGGATGGATATACATTATATACACAAAAGTATGTGGACACCCTTTCAAATTGYTGGATTCGGTTATTTCAGCCACAAATGTTGATGACAGGTGTGTAAAATCGAGCACATGCAATCTCCATAGACAAGCATAGGCAGTAGAAWGGCCTTACTGAYGAGCTCAGTGACTTTCAATGTGGCACCGTCATAAGATGCCATCTTTCCAACAAGTCAGTTCCTCAAATTTCTGCCCTGCAAGAGCTGACCCGGTCAACTGTAAGTGCTGTTATTGTGAAGTGGAAACGTCTAGGAGCAACAACGGCCGGAAAGTGGTAGGCCACACAAGCTCACAGAACTGGACCACCGAGTGCTGAAGCGCTTGTTCTCGGTTGCAGCACTCACTACAGAGTTCCAAACTGTCTCTGGAAGCAACGTCAGCACAAGAACTGTTCGTTGGGAGCTTCATGAAATYGCCGAGCAGCCGCACACAAGCCTAAGATCACCATGCGCAATGCCGGAGTCGTGTAAAGAGCACCGCCATTGGACTGCCAGGAGAACACTACCTGCCCCAATGCATAGTGCCAACTGTAAAGGTTGGTGGAGGAGGAATAATGGTCTGGAGCTGTTTTTCATGGTTCAGGRTAGGCCCCTTAGTTCCAGTGAAGGGAAATCTTAACGCTACAGCATACAATGACATTCTAGACGATTCTGTGCTTCCATCTTTGTGGCAACAGTTTGTGGAAGGCCCTTTCCTGTTRCAGCATGACAATACACAAAGTGAGGTCCATACAGAAATGGTTTGTCGAGATCGGTGTGGAAGAACTTGACTGGCCTGCACAGAGCCCTGACCTCAACCCCATCGAACACCTTTGGGATGAATTGTAAATGTGACTGCGAGCCAGGCTTAATCTCCCAACATCAGTGCCCGACCTCACTAATGCTCGTGGCTGAATGGAAGCAAGTCCCGACAGCAATGTTCCAACATCTAGTGGAAAGCCTTCCCAGAAGAGGCGAGGCTGTTATAGCAGCAAAGGGTGGACCATCTCCATATTAATGATTTTGGAATGAGATGCTTGACAAGCAAGTGTCCACATACCTTTGTCTCTGGTCCACATACCTGTAGTGTACCAGAGACATACACTGAGTGTACAAAACATTATGAACACCTGCTCTTTCCGTGACATAAATTGACCATGTGAATCCAGGTGAAAGCTAGGAGCCCTTATTGATGTCAAATCCACTTCAATCAGTGTAGATGAAGGGGAAGAGACAGGTTAAAGAAGGATTTTTAAGCCTTGAGACAATTGTGACATGGATTGTGTATGTGTGCCATTCAGAGGGTGAATGGGCAAGACAAAAMATTTAAGTGCCTTTGAGCGGAGTATGGTGGTAGATGCCAGGCGTAGGGCTGTGGCAGTCACAAAATTTCATCAGCCGGTGATTGTCAAGAAAATACCTGCCGTTCTCACAGTAATTTACCGTTAATTAACATAAACACATTTAGCATCTTCTGGCTTCCACACACTGATTTGGTGTTTGGGATTTGGGGATTTTATTAGGATCCCCATTAACTGTTGCAAAAGCAGCAGCTACTCTTCCTGGTGTCCACACAAAACATGAAACATAATACAGAATGACATAATACAGAACATCAATAGACAAGAACAGGTCACAGACAGATCTACATGTCACACATCTAAAAAAAAATGATAAGGCACAAGTAGTCTACATATCAATGCATACACACAAATATCTAGGTCAAATTAGGGGAGAGAGGTTGTTGTCGCGAGTGTTGCTTTACTCGTTTTTTTGAAAACCAGGTTTGCTTTTATTCGAGCAAAATGAGACGGAAGGAAGTTCCGAAATTAGGGCTCTAATATAATACATACACTTTCAAATTAGTTTTGGATGGGGACTGTGAAAAGAACCATTGGTGATTTCTGGTGGGATAGAAGTGTGTGTCAGAGCCTGTGTGTAAGTTGACTATGGAAACAATTTGGATTTTCAACACGTTAATGTTTCTTATAAAAAGAAGAAGCGACGCAGTCAGTCTCTCCTCAACTTCTTAGCCGAGAGCTGGGCATGCATAGTATTTATTTCAGCCCTCTGATTACAATTAAGAGCAAAACGTGCCGCTGTGTTTGGCCGTTGCATCTTAACTAACATCTTCTGCAGTCAGCATGGACCACACGATTGAGAAAAGATAATGAAAATTAGACAAAACTAGAAGCTAGAACTTTGGGAGTGTGTGTCAATAAGCTAAGAACGAAGCATACACTTAATAGAAGCAACCTGATACTAACTCCTACATCTTTTTACGGCACAACATTTGAAGTCTATATATTGTCAAGTTAGTCGAATTTAGACTAAGTCTAAACTATTAAAGCAAAGTTAAGAGCCTAAGTAATTTTGGTTCAACCGTACCAAGTACCATATGTAGGTACACGAGTTCGCCTAGACGGTATAGAACTTCTAGTAAGTCTAGTAGAATAGATGTGTAGGCTTAGACACAGTGATTATTTATATAGAGACCACACAAGCCTAAACAACAGACGCGAGCTACTCTTTTTTGTTGAGGGAGGGTCAGCACACGTGGAATTTTTTTAGTTTTTGGGTGTGCTGGATGGGGCCAGCATTGTTATTGTGACTTATGCGATACTTCAAAACATTTCGGGTCATCTCTCAGTGTGCGGTTATCTTATTTTTGTTGATCTCCCGGAATCATTATGGAGAGGTCAAAAAATCATTAGAGACAAGAGGCGAGTAAAGGGTGGCGAGGGCTCTATAAATGTGCCAGTGGCAGGATAGGCTCGACAGCTATTTGAAGCAAAGGTTTAAAGATTAAAGGTAAGAAGTTCTCTCATTTAAAGAAAACCATGAGAGTTGCAGTTCAAATAAATTGAACATTAAGAAACTGAGTCTCTTTCACCTGCGAGAGTCAACCTGCTACCAACTACTTCACAGGAGACACTCATATGAAACACCCCTCAAAACATATTTTAAGGAGAAAGAAAAGATAAAGAGAATAGATAGGAGACCAGGCGAATGATATGTAATACCTCTCTTAATCTCTTTCCCCATGTCCCCATATAAATATGAGTTGGATATTGTACTATTGGTGACAAAACGGACTGCTGGGTCCATCTTGGATAACTCTTCAATCAAGGTGAATGAGGCATCACTCAAATGTTTGGCACGGTCGACAATCTTTGGAGATTAACTGAGAATGGCGGGAATTTGGGGGCGTGGAATACAAAGTGATGGCACTAAATGTTAAAACAGGATTCGGGGAAAGCTGGAGATTTTACAATTACAAATTATAGGCCCAGATATGATTCTAACATTCAGTTTTTCTAGATTTCATAGGGACAGTTCACAATCCTTAAGGTAAATAAGATCCTCTCGGAGGTACGTTAGCGTTCTGTAGAACAACCTTTTTTAAGGGAATGTGGAAATGGTAAAAATAGATAAGTAGAAGGAATGATTTAAAGTTTCAAGTTTTTATTATTCTTTCATCACATTCCAGTGGGTCAGGAAGTTACATACACTCAATTAGTCTTTTGGTAGCATTGCATTTAATTGTTTAACTTGGGGTTTAAACGTTTCGTTATCTTAATCATGGTCTGGGTCCTGCCAATAAGAGAGAAAGTTGGAAAGCCAGGTGCAAGACATGCAGCCATAAACAAAACTAAGTGCTTGGTCCTCCAAAGATTGGTGCTTTTTACTCGAATCGGCATCATACTACTTGCTGTAGCTCCCAGACTGTAACTTTGTTATGTATAATACTGCTTGAAGAAACTTCAAATCCGAAAGAGAAGTTTTTATTTCAATCACTGGCTTCTTCTCTTCGGCCAAAATAGCTTCAAGTCTGCCCCTTGGAAGAGTGGAGTTGACACACCTTGCCTCTCGTGTAACAATCTATAACCTTGTCACCCATGCAGCTTCCCCACAAAGTTGGCCTATCGTGACA
>NW_019957525.1:338994-345640 GCF_002910315.2 Salvelinus sp. IW2-2015 | reverse complement strand
ATTGTGTGGTGAAAGGGAGGAGATGGCCTTGTGGCCGCATAATATTATATTAGCATAGAATAGATTTACTATACATGTAGTCAGTCTACTTCTATGGGTGGCAGGCCTGCTATAATAACACTGCATGTTCTTTCTAAAAAAGCAAGACGGCCTGGATGGATATACATTATATACACAAAAGTATGTGGACACCCTTTCAAATTGTGGATCGTTATTTCACCCACAAATGTTGATGACAGGGTGTGTAAAATCGAGCACAATGCAATCTCCATAGACAAGCATAGGCGTAGAAAAGCCTTACTGAAGGAAGCTCAGTGACTTTCAATGTGGCACGTCATAAGATGCCATCTTTCCAACAAGTCAGTTCCTCAAATTTCTGCCTTGCAAGAGCTGACCCGGTCAACTGTAAGTGCTGTTATTGTGAAGTGGAAACGTCTAGGAGCAACAACGGCCGGAAAGTGGTAGGCCACACAAGCTCACAGAACTGGACCACCGAGTGCTGAAGCGCTTGTTCTCGGTTGCAGCACTCACTACAGAGTTCCAAACTGTCTCTGGAAGCAACGTCAGCACAAGAACTGTTCGTTGGGAGCTTCATGAAATYGCCGAGCAGCCGCACACAAGCCTAAGATCACCATGCGCAATGCCGGAGTCGTGTAAAGAGCACCGCCATTGGACTGCCAGGAGAACACTACCTGCCCCAATGCATAGTGCCAACTGTAAAGGTTGGTGGAGGAGGAATAATGGTCTGGAGCTGTTTTTCATGGTTCAGGRTAGGCCCCTTAGTTCCAGTGAAGGGAAATCTTAACGCTACAGCATACAATGACATTCTAGACGATTCTGTGCTTCCATCTTTGTGGCAACAGTTTGTGGAAGGCCCTTTCCTGTTRCAGCATGACAATACACAAAGTGAGGTCCATACAGAAATGGTTTGTCGAGATCGGTGTGGAAGAACTTGACTGGCCTGCACAGAGCCCTGACCTCAACCCCATCGAACACCTTTGGGATGAATTGTAAATGTGACTGCGAGCCAGGCTTAATCTCCCAACATCAGTGCCCGACCTCACTAATGCTCGTGGCTGAATGGAAGCAAGTCCCGACAGCAATGTTCCAACATCTAGTGGAAAGCCTTCCCAGAAGAGGCGAGGCTGTTATAGCAGCAAAGGGTGGACCATCTCCATATTAATGATTTTGGAATGAGATGCTTGACAAGCAAGTGTCCACATACCTTTGTCTCTGGTCCACATACCTGTAGTGTACCAGAGACATACACTGAGTGTACAAAACATTATGAACACCTGCTCTTTCCGTGACATAAATTGACCATGTGAATCCAGGTGAAAGCTAGGAGCCCTTATTGATGTCAAATCCACTTCAATCAGTGTAGATGAAGGGGAAGAGACAGGTTAAAGAAGGATTTTTAAGCCTTGAGACAATTGTGACATGGATTGTGTATGTGTGCCATTCAGAGGGTGAATGGGCAAGACAAAAMATTTAAGTGCCTTTGAGCGGAGTATGGTGGTAGATGCCAGGCGTAGGGCTGTGGCAGTCACAAAATTTCATCAGCCGGTGATTGTCAAGAAAATACCTGCCGTTCTCACAGTAATTTACCGTTAATTAACATAAACACATTTAGCATCTTCTGGCTTCCACACACTGATTTGGTGTTTGGGATTTGGGGATTTTATTAGGATCCCCATTAACTGTTGCAAAAGCAGCAGCTACTCTTCCTGGTGTCCACACAAAACATGAAACATAATACAGAATGACATAATACAGAACATCAATAGACAAGAACAGGTCACAGACAGATCTACATAAAAAAAAAATTAAAGGCACAAGTAGCCTACATATCAATGCATACACACAAACTATCTAGGTCAAATAGGGGAGAGGCGTTGTTCCACGAGGTGTTGCTTTATCTGTTTTTTGAAACCAGGTTTGCTGTTTATTCGAGCAAAATGAGACGGAAGGAAGTTCCATGCAATTAGGGCTCTACAGTATATAATACTATACACTTTCTTAAATTAGTTTTGGATTTGGGGACTGTGAAAAGACCATTGTGGCATTTCTGGTGGGATAAGAGTGTGTGTCAGAGCTGTGTGTAAGTTGACTATGGAAACAATTTTGGATTTTCAACACGTTAATGTTTCTTATAAAAAGAAGAAGCGACGCAGTCAGTCTCTCCTCAACTCTTAGCCAAGAGAGACTGGCATGCATAGTATTTATTTCAGCCCTCTGATTACAATTAAGAGCAAAACGTGCCGCTCTGTTTTGGGCCAGTTGCAGCTTAACTAGATCTTTCCTTGCAGCACTGGACCACACGATTGGACAATAATCAAGATTAGACAAAACTAGAACCTGCAGAACTTTTTGGAGTGTGGTGTCAAAAAAGCAGAGCATCTCRTTATTAGGACCAGACCTCTTCCCATMTTTACAACCATTGAATCTATATGTTTTGACCATGACAGTTTACAATATAAAGTAACGCCAAGTAATTTGGTCAACAGCCACACCATTCATTACCAGATTCAGCTGAGGTCTAGAACTTAAGTTCTAGAGATGTTCAGGACCAGTTTATTACTGGCCACCCATTCCAAAACAGACTGCAACTCTTTGTTAAGGGTTTCAGTGACTTRATTAGCTGTGGTTGCTGATGCGCATATGGTTTAATCATCAGCAAACATGGAGACACATGCTTCGTTAATTGCCAGTGGCAGGTCATTGGTAAAAATAGAAAGGAGTAGAGGGCCTAAAGGGCTGCCCTGCGGTACACCACACTTTACAGGTTTGAAATTAAAGAAGCTTCCATTAAAGAAAACTCTGAGTTCTATTACGATAAGATAATAGAACTCGAGTCAATCACTCGAGTCAATCACCACCTTCGCGGAGACACCTGAAACCCCACCTCTTTAAGGAATACCTAGGATAGGATAAAGTAATCCTTCTAACCCCCTCCCCTTTAAAGAGTTAGATGGCACTATTGTAAAGTGGTTGTTCCACTGGATATCATAAGGTGAATGCACCAATTTGTAAGTCGCTCTGGATAAGAGCGTCTGCTAACGTGACTTAAATGTAATGTAAATGTATACAGTTGAAGTCGGAAGTTACATACAATTTTGCCAAATACATTTAAACTCAGTTTTTCACAATTCCTGACATTTAATCCCAGAAAAAGTCCCTGTCGTAGGTCAATTAGTATAACCACTTTATTTTAAGAATGTGAAATGTAAGAAATAATAGTAGAGAGAATGATTTATTTCAGTTTTTATTTCTTTCATCACATTCCCAGTGGGTCAGAAGTTTACCATACACTCAATTAGTATTTGGTAAGCTTTGCATTTAAAATTGTTTAACTTGGGTTAAACGTTTCGGTTAGCGTTCCACAAGCTTCCCACAATAAGTTGGGTGAATTTTGGCCCATTCCTCCTGACAGAGCTGGTGTAACTGAGTCCAGGCTTGTAAGGCCTCCTTGCTCGCACATGCTTTTTCAGTTCGGCCCACAGATTTTTCTATAGGATTGAGGTCAGGGCTTTGTGATGGCCACTCCAAATACCTTGACTTTGTTGTCCTTAAGCCATTTTGCACAACTTTGGAAAGTATGCTTGGGGTCATTGTCAATTTGGAAGACCCATTGTGACCAAGCTTTAACTTCCTGACTGATGTCTTGAGATGTTGCTTCAATATATCCACATAATTTCTCACCTCATGATGCCATCTATTTTGTGAAGTGCAGCAGTCCCTCCTGCAGCAAAGCACCCCCACAAAAAATGATGCTGCTACCCTGTGCTTCACGGTTGGGATGGTGTTCTTTGGCTTGCAAGCCGCCCCCTTTTTCCTCCAAACATAACGATGGTCATTATGGCCAAACAGTTCTATTTTTGTTTCATCAGACCAGAGGACATTTCTCCAAAAAGTATGATCTTTTGTACCCATGTGCAGTTGCAACGTTAGTCTGGCTTTTTCAATGGCGTTTTTGGAGCAGTGGGAGGCTTCCCTTGCTGAGCGGCCTTTTCAGGTTATGTTCGATATAGGACTCGTTTTTACTGTGGATATAGATACTTTTGTATCTGTTTCCTCCAGCATCTTCACAAGGTCCTTTGCTGTTGTTCTGGGATTGATTTGCACTTTTCGCACCAAAGTACATTCATCTCTAGGAGACAGAACGCGTCTCTTCCTGAGCGGTATGACGGCTTGCGTGGTCCCATGGTGTTTATACTTGCGTACTATTGTTTGTACAGTATGAACGTGGTACCTTCAGGCTCTTGGAAATTGCTCCCAAGGATGAAACCAAACTTGTGGAGGTCTACCAATTCTTTCTGAGGTCTAGGCTGATATCTTTTAGTTTTTTCCATGATGTCAAGCAAAGAGGGCACTGAGTTTGAAGTAGGCCTTGAAATCCATCCACAGGTAACACCTCTCAATTGACTCAAATGATGTCAATCAGAAGCTTAAAGCCATCGACATCATTTTCGAGAATTTTCCAGACTGTTTTAAAGGCACAAGTCATCTTAGTGTATGTAAACTTCCTGACCCACTGGAATGTGTGTACAGTGAAATTATAAGTGAATAATCTGTTAGTAAACAATTGTTGGAAATTACTTGTGTCATGCAACAAAAGTAGATTGTCTAGACTGACTTTGCCAAAACTATAGTTTGTTGAACTGAAGAACATTTGTGGAGTGGTTTGAAAACGAGTTTAATGACTCCAACCTAAGTGTATGTAAACTTCCGACTTCAACTGTAGCTCTGATCCACGATATTCGCAGGAGGTTGAAAAGCCATAACACATACGTTTTTTCAACAACAGGTTATGGTCAATAATATCAGTACAGCTCCCACAATCTTCTTATTATCCATTTCTATCAACCAATCATCAGTCATTTGTGTCAGTGCAGTACATGTTGAGTGCCCTTCTCTATAAGCATGCTGAAAGTCTGTTCTTAATTTGTTTACCAAGAAATGGCATTGTAATTGTTCAAACACCATTTTTTCCAACAGTTTGCCAAGAGCTGGCAGCAAGCTGCTGTTAGAACCAGTAAAGTCCACTTTACCACTCTTGGGTAGCGGAATTACTTTGGCWTCCCTCCAGGCCTGAGGACAAAGACTTTCCTCTAGGATCAAATWAAAAATATGACAGATAGGAGTGGCTATTGTCAGCTACCATCCTCAGTAGCTTTCCATCTAAGTTGTCAATGCCAGGAGGTTTGTCATTATCAATAATTTTTCCACCTCTCCCACACTAACTCAACAATATTCAAACGTGCAATGCTTTTCTTTCATAACTTTTTTTTATGCATGAATACAATTGATCACTGTTCGTTGTTGGCATTTCCTGCCTAAGTTTGCCCACTTCGCCAATGAAATAATCATTAAAATAATTGGCAACATCAAATGGTTTTGTGATGAATAAGCCACCTGATTCGATGAAAGATGGAGTTGAATTTGTCTTTCTGCCCATAATTTCATTTAAAATACTCCAAAGTTTTTTTCCATCATTCTTTATATCATTGATCTTGGCATCATAATACAGTTTATTTTAATTTTTGTTGAGTTTAGTCACATAATTTCTCAATTTTCAGTAAGTAAACCAGTCAGATGTACAGCCAGACTTATTAGCCACTCCTTTTGCCCCATCTCTTTCAACCATACAGTTTTTCAATTCCTCATCAATCCATGGAGCCTTAACAGTTCTAACAGTCAGTTTCTTAACAGGTGCATGTTTCTCAATAATTGGAAGAAGCAATTTCTTAAAATCATCAAGTGCAACGTCTGGATGCTCCTCATTAATCACATCAGACCAACAAATATTTTTAACATCATCCACATAAGAGTCACAGCAAAATCCTTTGTATGATCTCTTATACACTATTTTAGGGCCAGCTGTTGGAACGTTGGCTTTCCTGGATATATATAGCCACTATATTGTGATCACTGCATCCAATGGGTACGGATATAGCTTTAGAACAAAGTTCTACAGCATTAGTAAAAATGGGATTGATCTTGTTCCTGTAGTGTTTGTAAACACCCTGGTAGGTTGATTAATAACCTGAACCAGATTACAGGCACTGGTTACAGTAAGAAGCTTCCTCTTGAGCGGACAGCTCGATGAAAAACAGTCAATATTTAGGTCCTCAAGAAAGTAGACCTCTCTGTTTACATCACAAACACTATCAAGCATTTCACACATTATTTAGATACTGACTATTAGCACTTGGTGGCCTATAGCAACACCCCAAAAGAAAAGGCTTTAGATGTGCCAAGTGAACCTGCAACCACAACACTTCAATAACACTTGAAATAAGTTCTTCTCTCAGCATTACAGGGGATATGGCTCTGAATATATACAGCAACACCTCCCCCTTAAGCATTTCTTTCTCTTCTAAAGATGTTATATCCTTGTATTGCTACTGCTGTGTCGTCAAATGAATTATCTAAGTGAGTCTCAAAAATGGCTAATATATGAATGTTATCTGTTGCTATTGATTTCATGAACCTTATTTCTTAGACTACATATATTAATATGGGCTATMTTCAGCCCATTCCTGGGTAGCTTATCAGAGCTATACATAATACTGAAAAGAACAAACAAAGCAAGAGAAAAAAATATACATTCAGCACTCCATTAATCAATTGGTGTGTGTGTGTG
>NW_019957525.1:308944-334577 GCF_002910315.2 Salvelinus sp. IW2-2015 | reverse complement strand
AAGATGACAGCAAATCTAAGTCATTGAGAGAGGCAGTCAGTTCCTATAGTCTGTAGGTGTGTGAATCAATGATAACAATGACAGATAAATCAGACTATTTGAGGGACCATCAGGGGGAACAACATGATTGTGGACAGAATTGCAGAATCGCACATGGACCTGGACAGAGTCTGAGGACAAAGTGAGGGAAATTATTCTGAGAAAGAAAGATGGACCACCCAGGGAGATTGAGGTGGAGCGCCCACAGGAACTGGAAAACCACACCGGCCCAGGTGACAGCGCCAGACCCAATAGTGCGTCAGGTTCCTGAGGTTTCAAGGACAAAGGCAGCTGTCTGGACAGAGCCAATATACTTGAGAGGAACTTTTACATCTTCCTCAACGAGACTATCTGGAAGCTGTGCGCCAGGAAGAGAAAAGAATGATCCCGCCATAAAGCTGGCAAAGCACGTGGGGAACATTTCTTACATCCGCTAGGAGCCATTCTACTGTTTCAACTCATCGAGCAGACCCTGGGGGAACTGCAAACTGTTCTTCAGGTCCTGGACCTCTCTGGTCAGGTCGTCCATTCTTTAATTAGCAGAATCCACAAGTATTTGGACAAAACACTTGAAGCTATTTTCTTGTTGTTGTAACAACTGCTTGTAGGTCTCTTTTTGTTTGTTTAAAAGATCCTTCATGTGTGATAGAGAGACACCACTGTCCTCAACGGTACTCCCGCCGGCTTTGGTCTTTGTCATGGTAGCTAGCAAAGTAGGTTACTCTGTTACTCCTCACAGTTCCAGACAGGGCAGGTCACGGGGAAGATTGAAAACAACAAACAACAGGGATCTAGACAGCCACAAACCCGGGACAATCCGTGGTCCCAGCCACAATTGCTAACTTGAACGCATGCTGCATTCAAGAAAACCCCGCCAGCATGATATGCAGCTAGCTAGCAGCTAGCAGCTAGGATCACTGGAAAGAGACAAGCAGTCCCAGCAACTGATGCCAACTGCGTCACGGGATCCAAACTAAGAAGCTAGCAAGCTACCAAGAACTTTCCAATACACTTTCAAACAACACACTTTCCAAATTGTAAAATTTAAAAATTTAAAAAGATACAATTAAAATGATTTTAAAAATACTTTAAAAAATATGGCTCTCCGTCACGTGATCGGGTCTTTCTCACAGGCTATAAATGAAAACAGACACATCGTGGACACAACTGCGCGCACGTCCTTATCCAATTCCGGCACGCATATTGAAGATATTGGAAGAACTGTCCACATTTACTTTTCATCAGCCATCAAGATGAGTAGACCTAACGAACAGCAAAAGCACTAGCCTATGTCAATCTACTATCCCTCATAGTACAAAAGTCGACCTATTCTATTCTGTGCGAGAAATAAATATTCCAAACATAGTCTGGGACAGTTGTGAGATGCGATAGATCCCAAATTAATACAACCACTAGCATTTAAAAAAACAAGTTTTTAGCAATGAGGCTGACGCTAGAGATCAGAACATTTAGCTTAAAATGTTGATAAACTATTCGGCTATTCCTTCACATTATAAGCACAGCAATACGCACACGGCAGTAGGCTATAAGTGTGATTGTTTCATTATATATATGTGTGAAATCTGTTCAGTTTAGAAATGGACTATTATCACGCACCTGTCTCGAAACAGGGGCAGGGGAAAAATATACAATGTCATCTATGCACTTAAATAGCGAATGGAGGACGCTTTTCCTGTGACTCATTTTCATGCCAGCCAGGTAGGCTTTACTCCTATGGTAAAGATAAGCAACGTTCTAAATATTAGGAAAGTTGAGAAATATATATAGTAAGCCTAGCCTATAGAAAGCTGATAGGATCCTCCTCTTTTTAATAGATGCCATCACTCTGTTTTCTCGCTCAGTTACATAGCCTATAGAAATGTTACAGAACATGAGCTCATGGGCTCTCATGAAGTGTTTGATTAGATTTTAGATTATATTTGCATTGATGTCAGAGTGATTGAGGGACAATAGAGTGCTGAGTACCGGGTAGTTAGCAAGTTTGGTAGGCTACTAATGATCATCAGCTGCTTCAAAGCTTGGAGAAGCCTAATTAGCATTTGACTGCRTTCAAGACTCGTGACCGCCGGTGTGGTGGTAATACGATCACCATAACACCGTAACAGCCCTAGSAGGTTTGTGTCAAGAACTGCAACGCTGCTGTGTTTTTTACACTCAACAGTGTCCTGTAAGTATCAAGAATGATCCACCACTCAAAGGACATCCAGCCAACTTCACACAACTGTGGGGAGCATTAGAGTCAACATTGGCCAGCATCCCTGTGGAACGCTTTCCATGGCCCGACAAATTGTGGCTATGAGGGCAAAAGGGGGGGATACACGTGAAGTCGGAAGTTTACATACACTTAGGTTGGAGTCATTAAAACTCGTTTTTCAACCACTCCACAAATTTCTTGTTAATTAACAAACTATAGTTTTGGAAAGTCGGTTAGGACATCTACTTTGTGCATGACACAAGTAATTTTTCCAACAATTGTTTACAGACCGATTATTTAACTTATAATTCATTGTATCACAATTCCAGTGGGTCAGAAGTTTACATACACTAAATTGACTGTGCCTTTAAACAGCTTGGAAAAGTCCAGAAAATAATGTCATGGCTTTAGAAGCTTCTGATAGGCTAATTGACATCATTTGAGTCACTTGGAGTGTACCTGTGGATGTATTTTTCAAGGCCACCTTTCAAATTTCGTGCCTCTTTGTTGACATCATTTGGGAAAACAAATAAAAACCAGCACCAATACCTTCCCAGAAAAAAAATCTAGACACCTCCACAAGTTCTGGTTCATCCTTTGGGAGCAATTTTCCCAAATGCCTGAAGGTACACGTTATCTGTACAAACAATAGTACGCAAGTATAAACAACATGGGACGAGCAGCCGTCATACCGCTCAGCGAAGGAGGACGCATCTGGTTCCTAGAGATGAACGTACTTTTGGTGCGAAAAGTGCAAATCAAATCCAGACACCAGCAAAAGGACCTTGTGAAGATGCTGGAGGAAAACAGGTACCAAAAGTAAAATCTATATCCCACAGTTTAAACGAGTCTATATTCGACATACACCCTGAAACAGGTCACTCACAAGGAAGAAGCCACTGCTACCAAAACAGCCATAAAAAATCCGCCAGACTACGTTTTGCAACTGCCCTGGGTACAAAGATCGTACTTTTTGGAGAAATGTCCTCTGGTCTGAATGAAACAAAAAGTAGAACTGTTGGCCATAAATGACCATATATTTTGGAGGAAAAAGGGGAGGCATGCAAGCCGAAGAACACCATCCCAACCGTGAAGCACGGGGGTGGCAGCATCATGTTGTGGGGGTGCTTTCTGCTGCCGGAGGGACTGGTGCCATTCACAAAAAGGATGGCAACATGAGGTGGGGAAATTATGTGGATATATTGAAGCAACATCTCAAGACACCAGTCAGGAAGTTAAAGCTTGGTCGCCAAATGGGTCTTCCAATGGACAATGACCCCAAGCATACTTCCAAAGTTGTGGCAAAATGGCTTAAGGACAACAAAGTCAGGTATTGGAGTGGCCATCACAAAGCCCTGACTTCAATCCTATAGAAATTTGTGGCGCAGAAAACTGAAAAAGTGTGGAGGAATGGGCCAAAATTCACCAAACTTATTGTGGGAAGCTTGTGGAAGGCTGCCCGACACGTTTGACACAATTTAAAGGCAATGCTACCAAATACTAATTGAGTGTATGTACATTTCTGACCCACTGGGAACGTGATGAAAGAAATAAAAGCTGAAATAAATAATTCTCTTTACTATTATTCTGACATTTCACATTCTTAAAATAAAGTGGTGATCCTAACTGACCGGAAACAGGGAATTTTTACTCGGATTAAATGTCAGYAATTGTGAAAAACTGAGTTTAAACGTATTTGGCTAAGTTGTATGTAAACTTCCGATTTCAACTGTATACAGATGGCTCCAGTAGTGGAGGCTGGTGGGAGGAGCTATGGGAGGATAGGCTCATCGTAATGGCTGGAATGGAATTAATGGAACGGAGTCAAACATGTGGTTTCCATATCTTTGATGTGTTTGATACCGTTACATTTATTCCATTCCAGTCATTACAACATTTTCCAGCTAATTTCCATGGATCTGAGAGAAATGTTTCAGTGTGAAAGCTAATTTGCTACAAATCTACGCATTTTGCCATGGCTAATTCTGTGTTCTTAAACTCAAATATTCCAACAAAACCAATGMAGGTCCCAATCTGGGCATGTACCCTGCCTGGCCTGTCAGTAATCCATACATGCCAAAAATACTCCTAAATGCATTGTTTGTCATTCAGGCGTGTTTCCTGAAAGCTTTGCTTTACTTTATTTCCCTCGACAACCCAGACTCAAGCCACTCCTAGAATAGTAAAGTGCTTCCTTTGACAAATGTCATTTGTTCAAGAAAAACTCACCCCTATTTGGTTTAGCTGGTCCTGCAGACCCTGAAGATATCCAAACGTTGTCCCTCCTAACACTAGAGTGATGCCTGGGATCTGGGCCAAGCTTGATTCAGGGCTGACTGCACAAATCTAGAGTGTGTCCTTAAAGTAACTTCTATCCAGACCAAAATGTACAGCTGGCTGGACAGGCAAGGGTGGGTCCTCAGAGCAGAACAGACCAGCAGGAGTGTATTCTATTCTCTGACTAACAGGCAGATGGAGKTGGGMCATTCTCATGAAACSATTAAAATACCATGGCAGTAATGATTTTAAATATAAAACATGTAATTTAGTAATGTAACAAAATATCATAATAATGTTCTTTACCTTGCACAAAGAGTCTTTTGTATTTTGTATTTTATTGCATTTTCTGCTGAAATTCTCATTACCGCAACGCGTCCAGCTCTGTCTGAATGTATGTTGTTGTAATTTAAACAGAGTAAAATGAAGATATTCAGAAAAAAATTAATGGATTTTCTAATAGATGTTATCAAATGACAGAACAATTATTAACTGAATATTCATGTATAATAATAATGAAAAAATATGAAGTGTCCATGACTGATGTTCTCATCCTCCGTAACATTTTTGAAGGACTGTTTACACACACACACACAGAGAATTTTAAATAAAGTTTGATTTTGAATGAAGCAACACATCTGCCAGTATCATCAAGATGGCTACCAGGTTAACAGATCTCTTTATATTTCTCCAGTTAAAAGTTAAACATTCGCTTGTCATACTGTGTACACGACAGTATTGATTATCATTACTGATACAGGTAGTTTTCCACATTTAGAAAAACGTTAGATTTAACATTTTCAATGAAAATATACTTCATTAATGTCTAATTATGTACATTGACATTTTTTTTTTGCTAAGACATGATGTCTTCTCTATTGTTAGCAAAACATGCTATGGTTCCTCATCCTTCGCAACACCATTCTCACTTACCCCTGCAATTTAAGTCCAGTTGCGGTAGAGAGAACTGTTTCGGTAATGAGAATTTAATCATACAGACTATATTTTTAAATATAATGAACTATTAATTGAAATATTATTTACTAACTGTTGATATTTTGCTTTATGTCKTGTTAAATTGCAGACAGTCAGCAAGTGACAAAAAGAAAGCTTTAGCGAAGGCTTACAAAATTCAGAGAAAAAGTTTACACCAACCCAGAACTGCTGGAAGTGTACAGAAGGAAGGACAGAGAGAGGTTAGGGGTTGGAGAGGTTACAGCAAGAGTAATTAGCATATAGTCTATAGGAAGCCTATGCCCCCATACAGCGTCTATAGGAAGTCAATACCCTACAGTGTTAGGAAGTCTACACATGCGTGCGCACACATCCACCACACACACGCTCTCACACACACACACAATCAGTAACCCATTTTGTTTATACTATAGGATGTCCACACACAGTCAGCAAGTGTAAGCCATTCAGTCCCTACTGTAGGATGCACACACYGGCACACACACACACACGGTCAGTAAGCCATTCAGTCTCTACTATAGGATGACGTGTCCATAACAGTAAGATTTMTCCCATGTTTTGAGACATGCTCATTTCATGTCATGCTTCTTTCCCATTTCCAGATATCAGAAATGAAAYCAAAATTGTAAAATCAAGAAAACTCAAGATCTGACAAAGAAGCAACATGAAAAGAAGAAAAAACAGTGGCGGGAAAACTCAAAAAGATATTACAGAAGAAAGAAACAGCTAAGAGCTGTATTGGACATAACACCATCAAGCTGATGGAAGATGATACACTTCAACATGTTCAAAAAGCTAAATGAAGAAGTTATTCAAAATCTTCAAGAAGACACAGCCTCCCCAAGAGAACAGCCATTCTCACCTCAGCAGGTAAATGTCCCTGCCATCAACTCAACTCCTAAAAGAAGAGACATCTCTACAGACACCAGGACCAATGAAGACATCTACCCCAAAGGAATCACACAAAAAGAGGAACAGAAGAAAGAAAACATTATCAAAATGGAGGTCAAAGTTGCACCTCAAAGAAGAGAAGCTGCTGGAGAGGACCAAAGAGATGGTCAACCTAAAGAAATTACTGAAAAGACTTGAGATGATGGCCAAGAGGAAGCAGGTAATTGTCAACATGAAAGGCAGAGAGGTCCAGAGGAAAACTACAAAGAGAGGTCATCAGAGAACATTACCCAATAACAGCCAGAGAAGACAAAGGTGTTAGCTGCTTCCTACTTCAAGATGAAGTCTCCACTGTAATAAATGGGAAATCCAGAGAAATTCGGTAAAAGGGCCAGATATGCTGTGAGAGAGCCTTAATTAACAGACACTATGGCAAATCTTCATAGAAGATTTCTGTCTGAGAATGCACAACCTTTCCAAGGCTCAATTCCTTAAATTTAAGCCATTTTGGATTGGCCAGCAAAGAGTTACAGACAGAGAAATATGTGCTTGCAAAACACATGAAAACTTTGGCTTGAAGATAAAGAAGCTGCATGGGACACTATACAGGCCAGTGTGTGTAGTGACGATGACATGTGCTGTTCTAATATTTTTGTATATGTGTTGTTTTTATGTGTTCTCTGTTTTTAGCCTATGTATGTTATGTACTTTTGAAGCACTGCAAAATTKAATTGATTGAACATGAATCATGATTGTGCCAATATGATCAAATTTATTTTCTACATTAAATGTAATGATTTTAACCATACCTCAGTCTTAGTATACTTATTATCATTACCGAAATCATCAGCCTCATTTCRGAAACCTATGTATCATTACCGCAACAGGTGTTCATTTTATGTTAATTTAATGAAAGGAAAAATAGTAGTTTGATTTTAAATGCAGGCTTGCCACAAGTTTGAAAATATGTCAGGTTTCAATGAAATATCAAAAATATTAGGTTGTAGATTGCGGAAGGTGTTGCAGTAATGAGAGAAATCAGTCAAAATCAACAAAAAAATGTAATTAAAAAAAAAATATTATTTCAGACTTTCAAGTAACTGTGCATGACTGTTAATAATCAATATAAAAKATTTGAAAATGTATTAGCTTTCCTAATGGTCTTGATGTTTTCAGACCATTGCGGTAATGAGATTTTTAAGGACATGTTTTGGAAAATATGTTCAAAAAGGTGTTCAATTGTCAGTAAATATTTTTAAATGAATGCTCACAAACACTTCAGACCTTGTTATTAATGCCTAAAAAGGACATTTGTTGATGCATGTCTTTTTAAAGATTTCATGTTTGAAATCTTTGAAACCAAGATTTCGTGAGAATCACCCAGCTAGATGAGGATGCCCTGGTCGACCAACCAGAGTACCAGTATCCATCTCAATGACACATATCACACTTCAATCATGTACCCAGGGTGTTATCACGCTCTTTGAACTCCCACACCAACCAGTAGAGGCTGCTGAGGGGAGGATGGCTCATAATGTCTGGAACCGAGCTAATGGAATGGCATCAAACACATGGAAACCATTCCACTCCACTGCAGCCATTACCACGAGCCCATCCTCCCCAATTAAGGTGCTACCAACCTCCTGTGAAGCCAACTCAGTACCAGACAAGCTGAGTACAGGACACAATAACAGAACAATGTAGCTACTAGGACAGGGGCGTCATCTTTGATTAGATTTCACTGGCTTTTATTTTGATCAACAAAAACAAAATTTGTATGATATCATTTAATCTGAATCTTTTTTTGTCATTTTTATTTAATGTTTTGAGCAAGAAAGCACATCTGACAAAAGCTTGCAATAGCATGCGATATTAATCTAAAACGTTTTTAAACTGAGAAATAAGCATAAAACCAWTCACTCATATCATCTCAAGTGAGAGAGAATTGAGTCAGGGAGAATAACCTAACAAATGTGAGTCCCCGGAAAGACAGCCTTTGTAGCAAACTATCCATGCTGTTTCATACTTCTGCCTTTCCTCTATTTTCAGGACACACATGAGTGGCAGTGACTTGTGTTTTCCMCAACGAGGGAAAAATACTCTTTTGTAAACTCAGATGTGATAATTAGTTAAAAATAAAACTGCTCTTCTACTATAAAAACCTGGTTTCACATTTCAACATTATGTTTAGCTTTCAATTGAAATGTGAGGAATACAAGGAGAAAAGCTTCCTAAGGCTGTGCTGAATGGCACAGCCAAATGGATCAGGTCAGACCTTCTATTGTGATAAATTACCCATTATAGGTGAGCATGGGTTTACAGTAAATGTGTCAGTGCACAATAGTAATTACCAACATAATTGCCACAAAAGTAGCAAAAATGTGTCTAATTGAATGTTATCTTATTGTCAGTTAAAATGAGTGTTCAAGAATTCACACAGCACACCATACTCTCCAGTGCCCCACACCAAGCTTAACAATGTCCTAGCCTATCAGGTGATTCGATTAAAAGAAAATACAAGGAACTCAAAATTAAGTAAACATCTATGAATCATATCGACAACTCAAAATTAAGTAAACATGTATGAATCAAATCGACAACTCTCTGTCATGAGATACCAAGGTCTCCTGCACAGTTCACACTCATGTGTCACCTTTCATTGTCAGGGGAGGAAGAGCTCAACAGTAGGAGGTGTTTGAGTTCCTCTGTTGGCTGGCTGGGGACCCGGGAAAAGTCAATATGGCTCCTGCTCACAAAGGGAACCTGCACCACAGGTCACTATCCTTTAAATGTCGCCATATTTTAGACTACAGCCGCCCCGCGATGATTAATTAAAGTCACTTTATTGGATTTCAGCCCCGGCTGCCATTAGCAGTAGAGGGTAATGAGAGAGAAATAACTCTGGCTGATATCCCAGGGGAATCTATAATACTGTACCACAGAATCCGGTTACTGCTGTTAACAATCTGTACATAAGTTAGATGGTGAGCATTACAGTGTTGAGGACACCAATAATCAGGGGTGCAACTTTCACTTATCCCCCCCAATTTTATTATTGGAATGTGATACAAAACGAGACACAGGTGTGCTTTGGGACAATGAGGACGCCTCCAAGCGGTCAGGAAGGCTGTTTGGAGTGTTCATGCAACTGGACAAAAAACACATAATAATCTTTTTGTTTTATGTCCCCCCCACTTCTAAAGCCAAAGTTGCGCCCCTGCCAATAATAATTACATTACAATGTAAAAAACTTTGCATTCCAAATTGAATTTGCTGCGTGTAAGGAAGATTTTCCTCTCAGAAAAGAAACGTGATTGAAATTGAAATTCCCACTGAGGTCAAGAAAACAAAATGTCAACCTAGGAACCGTGAGACTCCTCAACTCATGAGGCAAAAGGTAATTTCATGCTCCAGTACTCCTCAGGGGACATCAGGAGGACTGAAGGTGAGCTGAAGGTGAGCTGTGCACTCCTAAATATGTTACAGGAAACATAGSAATCTGAGAATGGTTCCTCTGTTTTTTTAGTTACACATTGGAAATAACCCTTGAAAAAAAATACACCTATCCTTAACCATGTTAAGTGCAATAAAATCCTGAAATTGAAAGATATATGAACCGGACTCTATTACTATTACTTGAATGGCCTATAGCATATAACTCATTAAATGCAGAGACCATTGTTGCAGTAGGACATTGGGGAACATGACACAGTCTAACAATGTCATTACACAGAGTAATTAACACCTATGTGTGGTGTCGTGTTGTGTCGTTTTGTGTGATGTGTTGTGCTGTGTAGTTCTGTGCTGTGTCCTTTCGTGTTGTTTCTTTCAGTGTCAACAGTATCAGTGACAGAGGCAGTGTGTTCACTCCCTCCCTGCTTGTCATCACAATACACATCAATAATGCAGAGGAGACATCCTCCTCATGCTGACAGCTTCACTATCTCTGGAGAGAGAAAAGAGATTAGATGGACACTCAGGTGGAGCTCAAACAACAATGTGTAAACACTGATGTCAAATACATGCCTTTATAATACAGAGCATAAAGTGTTCAGAAACTATAGTGAAAATGAACTAAATGTTTGCATTTAAATGAAGCAGTTGTCATTGGGCATGATACGAATGCTGAATTCCCTTCATTATGCTGGCTACAGCTAGACCTACTTTGCAGCAGCATAGCTGGAAGAGTCACTTTAGGTGGCCAATTCTTCACAGGATCCAAGTTTTATTTTTACGCCTGAGACARAGGCTATACTGCTCATTGTCATTCTACAAGTCAGCACATTTCGAGCTTAGGGATTCGAGCAACACCGGTTTCAAAAGGACAAACTAAAACAAACTGTATGAGCATAGGTCTKCTAAAGAATGCCTTAGCAAAAGCAGGGAATGTGATCTGTGTTCAATTTCATCACCATGGACAATAAAAAGGTGAGAGCCTCGTTGCAAAAGTGGCCTTGAAGAATCATTATGGCTAAAACACAAAGCAAGACTACATCAGAATTGTCTTCAACATAGCCAATATATGGGCTACAGCGCATAATCATCTATTGGACCTCCACATGTAAGTCCTTGCAAAACGAGAACCCATGAAAGCTTGCCAACTTCGATTAGATCATTACATTGCAAAAGAAGGCCAAATCACTGAATGTATTACATTGGGTTTTCATTTGCCTCTAAACTACAAATAGAATGTTTAATTGTAATTAGTTTCAAGRAGGGACAGTTCCAGGCATAAGCGACATAAGCAGTCGCTTAAGACCCCCGGTCGCTAGAGGGCCCCAGACACCCCCCGTACCGTCCTGTAGGCATAAACTCAAACAGGATGTTCCAGTGACTAGAACCATTCAARGCTGGTCTGACCAATCGGAATCTTACGCTTCAAGATCGTTTTGATCAAGTGGACTGGAACATTTCCCCAGAAGCCTCAGACAATAACATTGATTTATATGCTAACTCTGTGAGTGAGTTTATTAGGAAGTGCATTGGAAAAGTTGTACCCACTGTGACTATTAAATACTACCCCAACCAGAAACTGTGGATAGATGACAGTATTCGCACAAAACTGAAAGGGGCGAAACATCGCATTCAACCATGAAATGAGGTCGGGATTATGGCTGAATATAAACAGTGTAGTTCTTCCCTCAGCAAGGCAATCAAACAAGCTAAATGTCGGTACAGGGACAAAATGGAGTCGCAATTCAACAGCCCAGACACGAGACGTATGTGGCAGGGTCTACAGGCAATTACGAACTACAAAAAGCAAACCAGCCACATTGTTGACACCGATGTCTTGCTTCCAGACAAGCTAAACACCTTCTTTGCCCACGTTGAGGATAATACAGTGGCACCGACGCGGCTCGCTACCAAGGACTGCCCTCCCCCCCCCTTCTCCGTGGCAGACGTGAGTGAGACTCTTAAACGTGTTCATCCTCGCAAGCCTGCTGGCCCAGACGGCATCTCTAGCGTCCTCAGATCATGCGCAGACCAGCTGGCTGGTGTGTTTACGGACATATTCAATCGCTCCCTATTCCAGTCTGCTGTCCCCACATGRTTCAAGATGGCCACCACTGTTCCTGTACCAAAGAACGCAAAGATAACTTAAATAAATGACTATCGCCCCGTAGCACACACTTCTGTCATCATGAAGTGCTTTGAGAGACTAGTCAAAGATCATATCACCACCTTACCTGCCACCTTAGACKCATATCAGTTTGCATACCGCCCCAACAGGTCCACAGACAATACAATTGCCATCACACTGCCCTATCCCATCTGGAGAAGAGGAATACCTATGTTAGACTGCTGTTCATTGACTACAGCTCAGCATTAAACACCATAGTACCTCCAAGCTCATCATTAAGCTCAAGGCCGTGGGTCTCAACCCCGCCCTGTGCAATTGGGTCCTGGACTTTTACGGGCCGCCCCAAGGTGGTGAAGGTAGGAAACAATATTTCCACTTCGCTGATCCTCAACACTGGGGCCCCACAAGGGTGCATGCGCAGCCCCCTCCTGTACTCCCTTTTCACTCATGACTGCGTGGCCATAAACGTCTCCAACTCAATCATCAAGTTTGCAGACGACACAACAGTAGTGGGCTTGATTACCAACAACGACGAGACKGCCTACAGGGAGGAGMTGAGGGCACTCGGCGTGTGGTGTCAGGAAAAACAACCTCTCACTCAACGTCAACAAAACAAAGGAGATGATCGMGGACTTCAGGAAACAGCAGAGGGAGCACCCCCCTATCCACATCAACGGGACAGTAGAAGGTGGAAAGTTAAGTTCCTCMGTGTACACATTACGGACAAACTYKAATGGCCCACCCACACAGACAGRGTGGTGAAGAAGCCGCAACAGTGCCTCTTCAACCTCTTTTCACCTAAAACCCTCACAAACTTTTACAGATGCACAATCGAGAGCATCCTGTCGGGCTGTATCGCCGCCTGGTACAGCAACTGCACCTCCCTCAACCGWAAGGCTCTCCAGASGGTGGTGAGGTCTGCACAARGCATCACCGGGGGCAAAKTACCTGCCCTCCAGGACACCTACACCACCCGATGTCACAGGAAGACCAYAAAGATCATCAAGGACAACAACAACCCAAGCCACTGCCTTTTCACCCCGCTATCATCCAGAAGGCGAGGTCAGTACAGGTGCATCAAAGCTGGGAGCGAGAGACTGCAAAACAGCTTCTATCTCAAGGCCATCAGACTGTTAAACAACCATCACTAAGAGAGGGTGCTGCCAACATACAGACCCAAATCACTGGKCACTTTAATAAATGGATTCAATAAAAGGTATCACTCGTCACTTTAAGTAATGCCACTTTAATAATGTTTACATATCCGACATTACTAATCTCATATGTATATACTGTATTTCAAACTACGCCGCAAGGCCACCGCTCATCCATATAGTTTTATATGTACATATTCTTATTCCATCCCTTTACATTTGTGTGTATAAGGTAGTTGTTGGGGAATTATTAAATATTACTCCACTGTCGGAAACTAGAAGCACAAGCATTTCGCTACACTCGCATTAACATCTGCTAACCATGTGTATTTGACAAATAAAAATTGTTTTGATTTTGTTTTACATTTAAATGGTAAAAGACAAACAAAAATAGCTTCTTAGCAAAGAGCAATTTCTCAAGCAAGAATTTTGCTAGGACTGTCTGGGAGTGGCCTGAATAGTAACGAAATAAAAATAGAAAGAGGTTTAGAACTTTTTCTTATTGCTCTAAGTTTAATAACTAATTTATGGGATCCAACCAAAACAGGCTGACATTTCAGGCAGTCTTTTCAAACAGCTCTTACGCTAAAAGGGCATAATCATAATGTTCACAATATTATTCCACCCTCAGTGTGGAAATACAGTACCAGTCAAAAGTTTGGACACACCTACTCATTCAAGGGMTTTTCTTTATCTTTACTATTTTATACATTGTAGAATAATAATGAAGATATCAGAACTATGAAATAACACATATGGAATCATGTAGTAATCAAAAAAGTGTTAAACAAATCTAAATAGATMTTATATTCTTCAAAGTAGCCACCCTTTGCTACTTTTAAGCAGTTATAGTTGGCAAGCATCACAACTATAAGTGACACAGCCTATTCAGACACTACACAAGGCCAACCATCCAGACACAATAGGTTTCTTGAATAGCAACCACGCCTTGACTGGTGGAGCATCTGACGCTCTAAATTCATAGCCTACTGATCTGAGAATCACGGGGTAGCACATGCTGTTTCAGTTGCAAAACCATTTAGGTAAGAGTGAACCAACAACATAATTGCAGCAACATGATAGTTTAGGCCTAGAGTAAAATGATTGGGCAAACAATAGAAAGCAGATAGGGGCTATACAGGTGATCTGTTAAAGTTGTCAACGATTATCAGATGAAGGTTTGAATGATCAAATCCATAGGCCTACACCAATAGTTTAGTTGTTTAGAGCAAGGTCTTACACGCTCTTCCTCGCTCGCATTTTTCTTTCGGTGGGGAACATGGGGTCTGCCGTCSGCCACGGGCTGCGGGGTCTTCCGCGTGTTGTTCTCCTCGTCCGCTACCTGTCCGCCGAGTAGGTGGCTGGCCTCAGGTGGGTGCGGGAAAGAATTCTTCGTATTAATCTTACCGGCGAATCTCTGATACAGCGAAGCCATAAGTCCAGTCAAAACCGCATGTCAAAGCAAGAGAAACCTCTCTTCTACGGGGACGAGTGTAGGCTACTGCTTCTTTTCTGTGCGCTTTGGAGATCCGACAGCGGGTGGCCAATTTATCCTCTGGAATAAAGCGGAGATGGTTCCAAAGAGAACATGTAAATTATCCCGATAAAATAACTTCTAAAAACTGAAAACGTTTTCCTGGTTGAATTAGAAAACAAAACATAGCCTAACCAGCAAGTCCTCTGATCGATTGGATGTGTTTTTTTCCTAAGGGAGCGGTGAGCAAGGCTACAGTAGGACGTTAATAGTCTGTGTCTGTATTCAGAGCACGTTGGTTCCCCTCTTCAATTCGTTGATGCCTTCTCACAGCGCGATAGCAGACCGTCTCTGTGGGTATCCAATCTGATATTCAATACAGTCTCAGAAAATTGTACCCAATCAAAATAACTAAAAAGGCTGCTAGACTTTCAACAGCTGTTTGGCGGCAAGAAAGACCCGGTGTGTGTGTATGTGTGAAGGACGCCGAGAACCAGTGGCGCCTCGGTGGACGCGTTCTGCATGAGAAGTGAAGTAAACGGACTATGCACAACCTGTTATCTCAACAACACACCGCAGACTATAGCATACTGTATATAATGCACATTAATGTGGGGCAGAGAAGATTTCCTTTAATCCAATATTGCATTAGTCATTAAATAGTCCAGTCTCAAATGTGCTAATAGGCTACAAGCAGTCATGTAATTTGGAAAAATATTTTCGTTATTCTGTTCATTCCAGTCCCAATAACTGTTAATCCAGGACGGAGCTCGAGTGCCTCTCTGTGGCTCAATGAGAAACGACACTCATTCAGCAGAGGACGATGTTTATGACAGTTATAGTTTATAGTCTACATTGTATTTTATTCAARTTGTCTGAGCTTCTTCTCCACATTTTACTCTAGAAGGCCTTGGCTATCTCTAACACGAATTCAACACATTCCTCTTGAATCCAGATACAAAAAGCATGTATTAATCACTTGAACCTGACGTTCTCTGGGAATGCGTTGAGTGCGATTCAGTGCCATGGACAGCGCCATAAACAGCACCCTGGACGCAGGTTGAGATTAATTTGTTCCTAGAGTAAAAAAAAATCTGAAATAAAAATGAGCTTTTTGGTATTATTTTAAGGTTAGACATAAGGTTAGGAGTGCGATTGAGGTTAGGTTTAAAATCTGATTTTATTACCGTGGCTAGGCTACTTAATGACCACTCTGTAGAGCTGTCTCCATGACAAGATTCATCCAAAAATGTCAACCTGCGCTATGGACATCAACTGCGAACCCGTTCAGTGAGCTTATATCGTATAAATGACCGTGTGTAGCTAATTATTGTGACTCAGAAGCACAGCGAGACCAGCTAGTCTTCACCATCATATACCTTTCCTCGCCTGCCCTAGTGGCCTTTTAGTAGTCAGCATTGTAACCTATGAGGATGGAGTTGTGAGGAATTTAAAGAAAACTCAGGTATGTCTGTGCATGCTGTTAAATGTATAATGTATGTATAAATGTATWATGTATTGGGGTGTATGTGACACAGSAGGCTACTGAAGGGAGAACGGCTTATAATAATGGCAGGAACGGAGCAAARGAATTGGCATCAAACACCTGCGTTTGATGTATTTGATACCATTCCACCGATTCCGCTCCAGTCATTACCAGGAGCCCATTCTCCCCAGTTAAGGTGCCACCAACCTCCTGTGGTATGTGACCATGGTCAGTGGGGACAGGCAAATGTGGAGAGCTGAGAGCCTCCTCAGTCAGTTTCAGAGTGTCAAAGCACCCTGGCTGGCCTCCTCCCTGTGAAAGCTCAGACCTCCATACTGGTGTTATGGTGGATTTCTGAGAAATGGGTCATCTACTGCACACACAAGTACAACTTCAAAGCAGCACCACTCACTATGATACCAAATAGACCATGCCGTAGACGCCATCAAGCATTAATGTCATTTGACTAAAAGGCTAGGACAGAAATCTATTGAAGTGGATTAAAACTATCCCCCTGATTCATTTCACAACTGTCTCATCTGCACAGAGAGACTAGAGTAATCACATGCTCCATCCTAATTATAAATGACAGTTGGGAAAATATTGTAGATTCCAAAGTTAACAATGAGTGGGTTTCAATTAATTTTCCTTTTTCCATTGCGAGTCATTTTCATATCATTCCCCAGAGCCGCTGGAGGCTCATTGATTCATGAATTGAATTAAAAATGCATCCCTCCCTCTTCACTACAAAAAAACTTTTCCATTCCAAAACCATGGGCCTAGAACACGTGTCAAACTCATTCCATGAAGGGCAGAGTGTCTGCGGAATTTCGCTCCTCCCTTGTACTTGATTGATCAATAAGGTCACTGATTAGTTAGGAACTCCCCTCACCTGGSTYTCTAGGTCTTAATTGGACACAAATTGAATGGAAATAATGAATATCAGCTTACACTTGGCCCTCCATGGAATGAATTTGATACCCATGGCCTAGAATATAAGGGTCATTGGTTGGAAAGGGTCATTTTCAACCATAAATGTTTATAAATGTCAAAGGTAAAAGTACTTTGGTTGGTAAACATTCAATTTTGGCTACAATATTCAGTGTACTACTTACAGGTTTTTACTCTCTAAAACGACTCTCTAAAACAATGGGTTGAATTGAGATATTCACTATAAATAAAAAAGTATGTGGTCACCCCTTCAAATTGGTGGATTCGGCTATTTCAGCCAAACCTTTTCCTGACAGGTGTATWAAATTGAGCACACAGCCATGCAATCTKCATAGACWATCATTGGCAGTAGAATGGCCTTACTGAAGAGCTCAGTGACTTTCAAATGTGGCACCGTCATAGTATGCCACCTTTCCAACAAGTCAGTTSMTKAAATTCCTSTCCTGCTAGAGCTGCTCAGGTCAACTAAGTGATGTTATTGTGAAGTGAAAACGTCTAGGAGCAACAACAGCTAAGCCGTGAAGTGGTAGGCCACACAAGAATGGGACCGCCGAGTGCTGAAGTGCATAGCGTGTAAAAATCGCCTGTCCTCGGTTGCGACACTCACTACRGAGTTCCAAACTGCCTCTGGAAGCAACGTAAGCACAATAACTGTTTAACTGTTTATTGGGAGCTTCACYAAATGGGTTTCCATGGCTGAGCAGCCGCACACAAGCCTAAGATCACCATAAACAATGCCAAGCATCGGCTGGAGTGGTGTAAATCTCGCTGACACTGATGAATCATGCTTCACCATTTGGCAGTCCGARAGACAAATCTGGGTTTGGTGGATGGAAGGAGAAAGCTACCTGCCCCAATGCATAGTGCCAAATTTAAAGGTTGGTGGAGGAGCAACAATGGTCTGGAGCTGTTTTTCATGGTTCGGGCTAGGCCCCTTAATTTTGGGGGGTGGATGGAAGGCATATAACGCAAACGTAGAGCAACCCAAATGGTTGCGATTTCAAATCTCATTACAGAAAACTTTTGCATAACCCTTCCTCTAACCTTAACCCCTTTAGCTAACCCTTCACCTAACCCTAACCTTAATGCTTTAACTCCTAAACTTAAGCCTAACCCGTAGCCTAGCTAATGTTACTGTAGGTAACTTTCTCTTGCCACTTTACCTTCACCTATTGTGTTGCACCATTGGGGTTGGTGATAKTAGTTCAAATTAGAGGCCAAGTTATTCTACCTCTTACTGTAAACAACTTAATCAAGCCTAAAAATATACAAAACTGGTCACATAATAAAGGTAGTTGTGTCTTCAGTTACTTGAACWAGCATTGAAATTTGAGCAGTGAGGTTAATTTCTCCCCCCTTGTCTCCACTTGTTCCATGTTGAAAGACGTCCCACCATGACACCCTGCAGATATAAATTACTCCCTACACCAGGATAATCACCATTCGCCAGGATATTATTCAGGAGTGTACAACATCACAATGTTAGACAAGGTCAAAAAAGTACCCAATTCCAAATGTCATTGCTTTAGTAAAAGTATTTAAACCTTAATAGAAAATTACTCAAGTAAAAGTGAAAGTCACCCAGTAAAATATTACTTGAGTAAAGGTCTAAAAGTATTTGGTTCTAAATACAGTACCAGTCAAAGTTTGGACACACCTTCTCATTCAATGTTTTMTCTTTATTRTTACTATTTTCTACATTGTAGAACAATAGTGAAGACATCAACACTATGAAATAACACATGGAATGAGGTAGTAACCAAAAAAGTGTTAAACAAATCAAAAAATATTTTATAGTTTAGATTATTCAAATTAGCCACCCTTTGCCTGAATTAGGTGTTAGTCAAGGGCTGGAACAAAAACCTGTAAACTACTGTCGGTGTATAAAAAAACTCTGTGGCTGTCATATCAAAATTTGCCCTCATGTAATGAACAAGCTTATGAATGTTGGAGGTTAATCTCCTTGATCTGTCCCTCACTTGGGAATTGCTAGAATGGCGCTGAAGGGAATAGCAGCCGTATTACGGGCTCCTGACCAATTGTGCTACATTGTGTGTGTTTGTTTTTGCGTTGATCTTAACTTTTTTTTGTAAATATTGTTTCCG
Organism: Salvelinus sp. IW2-2015; assembly: GCF_002910315.2. Taxonomy (NCBI): domain Eukaryota; kingdom Metazoa; phylum Chordata; class Actinopteri; order Salmoniformes; family Salmonidae; genus Salvelinus; species Salvelinus sp. IW2-2015. Next base: position 315,429 of record NW_019957525.1, on the reverse strand, counting down.
CCATAACCGAAAAGAGCTTCTGGACATCAGAACATTGARCACTGAAGGAAGAGGCGGCATTATAGAGGCTGGCATGCGGGACACCTGACGAGACTACATTGGCGAGTGGGTAAACCGCTTCTACTCTCCGTTCTATTGGCYAACATGCAATCACTTGAGAATAAACTGGACGAGCTCCGTTTGAAACTATCCTATCAACTTGATCTGAAGAAAGGTGTTGTTCATAAACTTTTTGTCGTCTGTAGCCGCTATGACTTGAAACGGTGTCACTTCCATCACACTTCCGCATTGTCTCTGTGCTGCTGTAATATTTGTTGCTACTTGGCTACCTGATCAATTTAGCTTTTTACTTTTAATAACCATTTAATCAAACTCTATATTTAACAAATTTACCAACGTCTTAGTTTTGTCCTCACTCAACCTTTTTCATTAAACWTTTTCACCCCTTTATCTGGARATGCGGGACCTCCACCAGCCGAAAAAGCTAAGTAACATTATGTCTTCTAATTGCAGTAGCTGTACTCATAATATGCCGTATCGCCTTACGGTGACGATAGCCGAGTTGCAAGCCCGMCCTTCACGCTCAATTGTTAGGCAATGGCAATAAGTGTATGAAAGGATGAAACAGTGTCTGTGCCACCAGTAAGTACAGGTAGTCGTGTTTATCCCGCAGCCGAACAATCTTCTCACGGCTTCTGGAAAGAAATGCTTTCGGCATGCTCAACCGGTATCGCTCATTCAGCCAATATAAACATTACCCCGGTTTTCCCCACGAAGCAGCAAGTCGGTGTCATAGCCTGAGCCTTCTCAGGTCTCTCTTCCACCCATTTTGGGTCTGAGCCGCCAAAGCCTCCCACCATTAGTTCTGACAAAARGAAAACCCTAGTCATTGGCGACTCCATTACCCGCAATATTAGAATCATTTAGCGATCATACATTGTTTACCAGGGGGCAGGGCTACCGCCATAAAGGCTAATCTGAGGCATGTGCCTGCAGAGGCTAAAACTGACGACTGTAGAGAGCACAAAGTATAACAGTTGAAGTCGGAAGTTTCCATACACCTTAGCCAAATACATTTAAACTCAGTTTTTCACAATTCCTGATTTAATCACATTTAATCCTAGTAACAATCCCTGTCTGTCAGTTAGGATCACCACTTTATTTAATAATGTGAAACGTCAGAATAATAGTAGAGAGAATTATTTATTTCAGCTTTTATTTCTTTCATCACATTCCCAGTGGGTCAGAAGTTTACATACACTCATTTAGTATTTGGTAGCATTGCCTTTAAATTTTAACTTGGTCAAACATTTTGGGTAGCCTCCACAATTTCCCACAATAATTGTGAATCTTGGCCCATTCCTCCTGACAGAGCTCGTGTAACTGAGTCAGGTGTAGGCCTCCATTGTAGGGCTCCAACTTCCTGACTGATGTCTTGAGATGTTGCTTCAATATATCCACATAATTTTCCTGCCTCATGATAACATCTATTTTGTTAAGTGCACCATCCCTCCTGCAGCAAAGCACCCCTGCAACATGATGCTGCTACCCACGTGCTTCACAGTTGGGATGGTGTTCTTCGGCTTGCAAGCCTCCCCCTTTTTCCTCCAAACATAAGGATGGTCATTATGCCAAACGGTTCTATTTTTGTTTCATCAGACCAGAGGACATTTCTCCCAAAAGTACGATCTTTGTCCCCATGTGCAATTGCAAACCGTCTGGCTTTTTAATGCGGGTTTTGGAGCAGTGGCTTCTTCCAGGCTGAGCGCCTTTCAGGTTATGTCAATATAGGACTCGTTTTTACTGTGAATATAATATACTTTTGTCCTTTCCTCCAGCATCTTCACAAGGTCCTTTGCTGTTGTTCTGGAATTGATTTGCACTTTTGCACCAAAGTACGTTAATCTCTAGGAGACAGAACACGTCTCCTTCCTGAGCGGTATTACATTTACATTTAAGTCATTTAGCAGACGCTCTTATCCAGAGCGACTTACAAATTGGTGCATTCACCTTATGATATCCAGTGGAACAACCACTTTACAATAGTGCATCTAACTCTTAAGGGGGGGGGGGGGTTAGAGGGATTACTTTATCCTATCCTAGGTATTCCTTAAAGAGTGGGGTTTCAGGTGTCTCCGGAAGGTGGTGATTGACTCCGCAGACCTGGCGTCGTGAGGAGTTTGTTCCACCATTGGGTGCCAGAGCAGCGAACAGTTTTGACTGGGCTGAGCGGAACTGTACTTCCTCAGAGGTAGGAGAGCGAGCACAGAGGTGAATGAACGCAGTGCCCTTTTGTGTGTAGGGCCTGATCAGAGCCTGAAGGTACGGAGGTGCCGTTCCCCTCACAGCTCCGTAGGCAAGCACCATGGTCTTGTACGGATGCGAGCTTCAACTGGAAGCCAGGGAGAGAGCGGAGGAGCGGGTGACGTGAGAGAACTTGGGAAGGTTGAACACCAGACGGGCTGCGGCGTTCTGGATGAGTTGTAGGGTTTAATGGCACAGGCAGGAGCCCAGCCAACAGCGAGTTGCATAATCCAGACGGGAGATGACAAGTGCCTGGATTAGGACCTGCGCCGCTTCCTGTTGAGGCAGGGTCGTACTCTGCGAATGTTGTAGTGCATGAACCTACAGGAACGTCACCCCCTTGATGTTAGTTGAGAACGACAGGTGTTGTCCAGGATCACCCCAAGGTTCTTAGCACTCTGGGGAGAGACACAATGGAGTTGTCAACCGTGATGGCGAGATCATGGAACGGGCAGTCCTTCCCCGGAGGAAGAGCAGCTCTGTCTTGCCGAGGTTCAGCTTGAGGTGGTATCCGTCATCCACACTGATATGTCTTCCAGACATGCAGAGATGCATCGCCACCTGGTTATCAAAGGGGAAAGGAGAAGATTAATTGTGTGTCGTCTGCATAGCAATGATAGGAGAGACCATGTGAGGATATGACAGAGCCAAGTGACTTGTGTTATAGCGAGAATAGGAGAGGGCCTAAACAGAGCCCTGGGGACACCAGTGGTGAGAGCACGTGGTCGGAGACAGATTCTCGCCACGCCACCTGGTAGGAGCGACCTGTCAGTAGGACGCAATCCAAGCGTGGCCGCGCCGGAGATGCCCAGCTCGGAGAGGTGAGAGAGGAGATCTGATGGTTCACAGTATCAAAGGCAGCCGATAGGTCTAGAAGGATGAGACAGAGAGAGAGAGTTAGCTTTAGCAGTGCGGAGCGCCTCCGTGACACAGAGAAGAGCAAGAGTATGACGGCTGCGTGCCCATGGTGTTTATACTGCGTACTATTGTTTGTACAGATGAACGTGGTACCTTCAGGCATTTGGAAATTGCTCCCAAGGATGAACCAGACTTGTGGAAGTCTACAAAAATGTTTCTAAGGTCTGGGCTGATCTTTTTGATTTTCCCATGATGTCAAGCAAAGAGCATTGAGTTGAAAGGTAGGCCTTGAAAATACATCCACAGGTACACTCCTATCGACTCAAATTATGTCAATTAGCCTATCAGAAGCTTCCATTACATAATTTTCTGGAATTTTCCAAGCTTTAAAGGCACAGTCAACTTAGTGTATGTAAACTTCTGACCACTGGAATTGTGATACCTGTAATTATAAGTGAAATAATCTGTCTGTAAACAATTGTTGAGAAAATTACTTGTGTCATATACAAAGATAGATATCCTAACCAACTTGCCAAAACTATATTTTTAACAAAAAATTGCTGAATGGTTGAAAACGAGTTTTAATGACTCCAACCTAAGTGTATGTAAACTTCCTACATCGCACCAGCGATGTTCGGATGAAACAGTTAGAGGTCACCAAGCTCAACATAGCTTCAGCGTGAAACTTAGCTAGAAAGATGTTTCGGCATCGAGTAATTGTCTCTGGCCCGCTCCCAGTTAGGGGGAGTGAGGAGCTCTACAGCAGACTTGTTCAACTCAATCACTGTTTGAAAACTGTTTACTGCTCCTCCCAAAATATTTAATTTGTAGATAATTGGCCCTCTTCTTGGGACCAAMCCTGGCATGCTGAGGAGTGACGGATTCCATCCTAGCTGGAGGGGTGCTCTCATCTTATCTATCAACATAGACAGGGCTCTAACTCCACAAAGAGATAGGGTGCAGGCTAGGCAGCAGGCTGTTAGCCAGTCTGCCAGATTAGTGTATTCTGCCCCTATCACAGTCAGTGTAGTCAGCTCAGTTTTCCACATAGAGAACGTGTCTGTGTCTAGATCTAGGTCTGGCAAAARGAAACATGGCGGTGTTCGCCTTAGAAATCTCACTGGAATGAAGTATTCATCCATTCCTGTCACATCTCAAAAWCAAGACTACTAAAATGGTAGATCCCTCACTTCCCAYGCAGTAATAGTCAATMAACTAATCACTGATCATAAACTTGAGCGGACCGAAACATGGCTTAAGCCTGATGAATTTACTGRGTTAAATGATGCCTCTCCTKCAGGWTACACTAGTGATCATATCCCCTGCGCATCCTGCAAAGATGGACGTGTTGCTAACATTTACGACAGGAAATGTCAATTTACGAAAGACTGCATTTTTGTCTTTTGAGGTTCTAGTCATGAAATCTATGCAGCCTACTCAATCACTTTTTATAGCTACTGTTTACCAGCCTCCTGGGCAAATTMTATGAAAATCAAATACAGAAATATTCTACTTACATAAGTATTCACACCCGAGTCAATATAATAACTTTTGGCAGCGATTACAGCTGTGAGTCTTTCTGGGTAAGGCTCTAAGAGCTTTGCACACCTGGAATGTACAATACTTGCACATTATTATTTAAAACAATCTTCAAGCTCTGTCAAGTTTTGTTAATCATTGCTAGACAGACATTGTTAAGTTTTGCCATAGATTTTCAAGCCAATTTAAGCTTTAACCCCACCCATCTCTTTAAGGGTTGAGCCGAGCGTTCTGTCCTTACAACAGCAGTCAAGCACCCAAGCTAACTGGCAAACGTTGGCTAGCTACTGCCAGACACAAATAAGAGAACAGCTCACTGACCATTTTACTCACCCTAGCTGAGCTGGTTAAGCTGTTTTTCTGTTATCCAAAGCGTTGGTGATGGCAACTGTGCTGCTGGTAACAATTCACTTTTTTGCCACCGTTTACTGACACCGGCCATATTCAACGGGTGTTAAGCGTTTGTAAATTCGCACTCTAGCTGGATAGCTAAACAATGAACCATAATACCAACTCATGACGTTACTACAGGTAGCTAACCAACCAGGTTCAATGTTAGCTAGCTAATATTAGGCTATAACTAGCAAAGCAAATGGCTCTGAGATACGAATAATATTACTACACAGATCATACACATAACGTTAGCTAGCGAGCCAGCCAGCTAACGTRAGCTAGCTAGCCAACAGTACACTAACTTGAAATGAAAACAACTTTCTGACAAAATTAGAAATGTGTAATATATGAACATGTAGCTAGATAGACTCTTACCCGTACATATGGACGGACGCTTCTCACTCTCTGTCACGGATGCCATGGTTGCCCTTAGTTTGAAGATGTAATCCGGAGACGGGTGTTGTTTTCTCCACCTCCTTAGCTATCATACACTAATACCACTGTTACAAAAGTCAGTCCTCCAGAAAGTGGAGAGCAATACTTATGCAGTTCTACTATGTGATATAAAAAATTTTAAAGCCACGTTAGATAGGATTATCTACACATACTGACATAAGCGTGCTATATGGCACACCAATCTGAACTCATCTCTCGGCATGTCCAGCCCACTTATTATCTCAGCCAATCATGGCTAGTGGGACGGTTGCTCGCTTTTCTGTGGCTAAACCAACTAGGCTCGTWATTTAAAATTTGTATTCATATTTACAGATTTGCATACAAGTTTGTTATTAAGGCACATGAAAGTTCACATGTTCCAGAAGGCATTTCTGCCAGAAAAAGCATTTGGATTTTTAAAAAAAAGTTTACGTTCAAATGGCTCTCCTGTGAAGTAGTGACGTGCGACATACGCCTAGTTTCCTGAAATGAGTCACATATGCTGCTGCTACTCTGTTTATTATCTATGCTGATTTCTTAGTCACTTTTACCCCTACCTACATGTACATACAGTATTACCTCAACTACCTCGTAACCCTGCACATTGAACTCATACCGGAATATAGCTCGTTACTGTTATTTTATTTGTACCAATTTCCTTTTATTGTGAGAACATTTCTTCCTTTTAACTCTGCATTGGAGGTGGAGTTGCAATATACTGCAGAGATAGCCTGCAGAGTTCTGTCATACTATCCAGGTCTGCTGCCCAAACAATTCGAGCTTCCACTTGTAAAAATCCACCTTTCCAGAAACAAGTCTCTCACGTTCCCGCGCTTGTTATGACCCCCTTCAGCCCCAGTGTGCCCGTACACCATATGGATTGATTGCCCCCATCGATCTTCAGAGTTTGTACTGTTAGGTGACCTAAACTGGGACGAGGCTTAACACGCCGTCCG